>NC_061082.1:1091782-1176603 GCF_021917145.1 Hypomesus transpacificus | reverse complement strand
ACGTAGTAATGAGCTGAGATAGGAGCTATGGTAGTAAGAATTTCCTAGAGAGGCACATGCTTGAATTTGAAGAAGCTCGTTGGGAATCTAATGAGCCATTGCAAAAAGATCTCCACTACTCCAACCAGGGAAACTATTGAACATGAACTTTGTGTGTAAAACATCACATTCTTACCTATCACTGTCGGTGTCATGGTTGTTACTTGTACTAGGACTCTAGTCATGGAGGAAAGGAGCTGCTCTTGGATATTGGGGAGGTCAGTGAACTCAGACACAGAGAGGGCATAACTTGGCTCTGAGGAGATCTTTTGCAATTCTCTGCCATCAGAGGTCCTCGTTCCTATGCCAAACACCGAGACCCCAAGGTCTTTGAGAGCAGAGGCTGGTGCATCGACACTGTCAAAGGACCGCCCACCATTCAGCAGTATCAGAATCTGGGGAACGCCTTCCAGACGCCTGCTTCCAGACGAGGCAGTAAAGACGTTGTCCCTGACGTACTGGAGAGCTGCCCCGGTGTTGAGGGGTCTGCCTCCTCTGTGCCTCAGCCCTCTAACAGTATCAAGAACATCATCTTTGGTGGTGTATGTGTTCAGATAGAAATGGACCTCTTGGTCTCTGCCATACTGGACCACTGAAACTCGGTCTTTGTTCACTCCCACATTGAGCTTCTCCACCGTCCTCTGAACAAAGTCACGCATGGCTGGGAATCCATTCCTCGTGCCATCAGAACCATCCAGCAAGAACACCACATCCCTTCTGGGTATCTGGCGCTCAACTAAAGGAACATCAAAATCATCAAATTAATTTGCATTTCATTGATTGTGAGTGAGCAATCTTGAAGACACAGCTCCAAATGCAATGGTGTTTACACACTGATGAACTAAAGTAATGAGCTGAGATACGCCCTATGCCAGAAAAACATTGCTAGAGAAGTGCATGCTTAAATAAAAAACAGTTTTCCAGAAAACATTGCAAAGAGCTCTGCAATACTCCAACCCAGACATCATTGAAGCTGACCTTCATGTAAAACATCTCATTCTTACCTGTCACTGTTGGAATGATTGGTGTGACGCCAACAAGTACACTATTGAGGGTGGAGGAAAACTGCTGCTGAACATTGGGGAGAGCAGAGAATTCAGCAACAGACTGGGCATAACTTGGATCACTGGCAATTCTCTGAACCTCTGTGCTGGAATTGCGGGTTCCAATGCCAAAGATCAACACTCCGCTCTCTTTCAGGCCTGTGGCTGGGGTATCAACATTATCACTGGACCGGCTCCCGCTCAATAGAATCAATATCTGGGGAACGCCTTCCAGACGCCTGCTTCCAGACGGGGCAGTAAAGACGTTGTCCCTGACGTACTGGAGAGCTGCCCCGGTGTTGAGGGGTCTGCCTCCTCTGTGCCTCAGCCCTTTAACAGTATCAAGAACATCATCTTTGGTTGTGTATGTGTTCAGATAGAAATGGACCTCTTGGTCTCTGCCATACTGGACCACTGAAACTCGGTCTTTGTTCACTCCCACATTGAGCTTCTCCACCATTCTCTGAACAAAGTCACGCATGGCTGGGAATCCATTCCTAGTGCCATCAGAACCATCCAGAAGGAATACTACATCCTTTCTGGTGGTGTCATGATCAACTGAGAAAACAGGAAAAGATCACATAAAAAGACCCATCAGTTTTAGTAGTAACTAAACATAAACCTTTCCATTTTGACCAGGAACAAGTTCAACTTAATCTGTCACCTTTTCAGAAGATATTATGGAGTAGATCTGTGGAAAATTTACAAAGCATACCTAAGACCGTTGGTGTTTCTGCAGTTACTTCTATAACCACCGTCTCCACCGAGGACAAAAGCTGCTGTTGGACGCTTGGAAGGTCACTGAAGTCAGACACAGAGAGGGCATAACTTGGCTCTGAGGATATCTTTTGCAATTCTCTGCTGTCAGAGGTCCTGGTTCCTATGCCAAACACCGAGACCCCAAGTTCTTTGAGAGCAGAGGCTGGTGCGTCGACACTGTCAAATGACCGCCCACCATTCAGCAGTATCAGAATCTGGGGAACGCCTTCCAGACGCCTGCTTCCAGACGAGGCAGTAAAGACGTTGTCCCTGACGTACTGGAGAGCTGCCCCGGTGTTGAGGGGTCTGCCTCCTCTGTGCTTCAGCCCTCTAACAGTATCAAGAACATCATCTTTGGTGGTGTATGTGTTCAGGTAGAAATGGACCTCTTGGTCTCTGCCATACTGGACCACTGAAACTCGATCTTTGTTCACTCCCACATTGAGCTTCTCCACCATTCTCTGAACAAAGTCACGCATGGCTGGAAATCCATTCCTTGTGCCATCAGAGCCATCCAGAAGGAATACTACATCCTTTCTGGGGGTGTCATGATCAACTGAGAAAATTGAAAAAGATCACAAAGCAAGACCATCAGTTTTAGGCAGAGCTAACCGTAAACCTTTCCATTTTGACCAGTAAAAAAGAGTTCAACTTAATCTGTCACCATTTCAGAAGATATAATGGATTAGATCTGTGGAAAATTTACAAAGCATACCTAAGACTGTTGGTGTTTCTGCAGTTATGTCTACAACCACCGTCTCCACCGAGGACAAAAGCTGCTGTTGGACGCTTGGAAGGTCACTGAAGTCAGACACAGAGAGGGCATAACTTGGCTCTGAGGAGATCTTTTGCAATTCTCTGCTGTCAGAGGTCCTGGTTCCTATGCCAAACACCGAGACCCCAAGTTCTTTGAGAGCAGAGGCTGGTGCATCGACACTGTCAAATGACCGCCCACCATTCAGCAATATCAGAATCTGCGGAACACCTTCCAGACGCCTGCTTCCTGCGGAAGCCGTGAACACATTGTCCCTCACATGCTGGAGAGCTGCTCCAGTGTTTAGGGGTCTTCCTCCTTTGTGTCTTAGACCTCTGACAGCATCTACAATCTCTCCCTTTGTTGTATATGTGTTTAGATAGAATTGGACAGCTGCATCTCTGCTGTACTGAACCACTGAAATGCGGTCTTTGTTCTCATCCACATTCATTGTCTCCACCAATCTCTGGACAAAGTCACGCATTGCTGGGAATCCATTCCTAGTGCTATCAGATCCATCCAGCAAGAACACCACATCCCTTCTTGGAACCTGGGGCTCAACTAAAGGAACATGAAAATCATGAAAAGATTACATGACATGTGTAGTGGGTGAGACATAGAGCCATATGCAATGTTTTGAACACACTGACCCACGTAGTAATGAGCTGAGATAGGAGCTATGGTAGTAAGAATTTCCTAGAGAGGCACATGCTTGAATTTGAAGAAGCTCGTTGGGAATCTAATGAGCCATTGCAAAAAGATCTCCACTACTCCAACCAGGGAAACTATTGAACATGAACTTTGTGTGTAAAACATCACATTCTTACCTATCACTGTCGGTGTCATGGTTGTTACTTGTACTAGGACTCTAGTCATGGAGGAAAGGAGCTGCTCTTGGATATTGGGGAGGTCAGTGAACTCAGACACAGAGAGGGCATAACTTGGCTCTGAGGAGATCTTTTGCAATTCTCTGCCATCAGAGGTCCTCGTTCCTATGCCAAACACCGAGACCCCAAGGTCTTTGAGAGCAGAGGCTGGTGCATCGACACTGTCAAAGGACCGCCCACCATTCAGCAGTATCAGAATCTGGGGAACGCCTTCCAGACGCCTGCTTCCAGACGAGGCAGTAAAGACGTTGTCCCTGACGTACTGGAGAGCTGCCCCGGTGTTGAGGGGTCTGCCTCCTCTGTGCCTCAGCCCTCTAACAGTATCAAGAACATCATCTTTGGTGGTGTATGTGTTCAGATAGAAATGGACCTCTTGGTCTCTGCCATACTGGACCACTGAAACTCGGTCTTTGTTCACTCCCACATTGAGCTTCTCCACCGTCCTCTGAACAAAGTCACGCATGGCTGGGAATCCATTCCTCGTGCCATCAGAACCATCCAGCAAGAACACCACATCCCTTCTGGGTATCTGGCGCTCAACTAAAGGAACATCAAAATCATCAAATTAATTTGCATTTCATTGATTGTGAGTGAGCAATCTTGAAGACACAGCTCCAAATGCAATGGTGTTTACACACTGATGAACTAAAGTAATGAGCTGAGATACGCCCTATGCCAGAAAAACATTGCTAGAGAAGTGCATGCTTAAATAAAAAACAGTTTTCCAGAAAACATTGCAAAGAGCTCTGCAATACTCCAACCCAGACATCATTGAAGCTGACCTTCATGTAAAACATCTCATTCTTACCTGTCACTGTTGGAATGATTGGTGTGACGCCAACAAGTACACTATTGAGGGTGGAGGAAAACTGCTGCTGAACATTGGGGAGAGCAGAGAATTCAGCAACAGACTGGGCATAACTTGGATCACTGGCAATTCTCTGAACCTCTGTGCTGGAATTGCGGGTTCCAATGCCAAAGATCAACACTCCGCTCTCTTTCAGGCCTGTGGCTGGGGTATCAACATTATCACTGGACCGGCTCCCGCTCAATAGAATCAATATCTGGGGAACGCCTTCCAGACGCCTGCTTCCAGACGGGGCAGTAAAGACGTTGTCCCTGACGTACTGGAGAGCTGCCCCGGTGTTGAGGGGTCTGCCTCCTCTGTGCCTCAGCCCTTTAACAGTATCAAGAACATCATCTTTGGTGGTGTATGTGTTCAGATAGAAATGGACCTCTTGGTCTCTGCCATACTGGACCACTGAAACTCGGTCTTTGTTCACTCCCACATTGAGCTTCTCCACCATTCTCTGAACAAAGTCACGCATGGCTGGGAATCCATTCCTAGTGCCATCAGAACCATCCAGAAGGAATACTACATCCTTTCTGGTGGTGTCATGATCAACTGAGAAAACAGGAAAAGATCACATAAAAAGACCCATCAGTTTTAGTAGTAACTAAACATAAACCTTTCCATTTTGACCAGGAACAAGTTCAACTTAATCTGTCACCTTTTCAGAAGATATTATGGAGTAGATCTGTGGAAAATTTACAAAGCATACCTAAGACCGTTGGTGTTTCTGCAGTTACTTCTATAACCACCGTCTCCACCGAGGACAAAAGCTGCTGTTGGACGCTTGGAAGGTCACTGAAGTCAGACACAGAGAGGGCATAACTTGGCTCTGAGGATATCTTTTGCAATTCTCTGCTGTCAGAGGTCCTGGTTCCTATGCCAAACACCGAGACCCCAAGTTCTTTGAGAGCAGAGGCTGGTGCGTCGACACTGTCAAATGACCGCCCACCATTCAGCAGTATCAGAATCTGGGGAACGCCTTCCAGACGCCTGCTTCCAGACGAGGCAGTAAAGACGTTGTCCCTGACGTACTGGAGAGCTGCCCCGGTGTTGAGGGGTCTGCCTCCTCTGTGCTTCAGCCCTCTAACAGTATCAAGAACATCATCTTTGGTGGTGTATGTGTTCAGGTAGAAATGGACCTCTTGGTCTCTGCCATACTGGACCACTGAAACTCGATCTTTGTTCACTCCCACATTGAGCTTCTCCACCATTCTCTGAACAAAGTCACGCATGGCTGGAAATCCATTCCTTGTGCCATCAGAGCCATCCAGAAGGAATACTACATCCTTTCTGGGGGTGTCATGATCAACTGAGAAAATTGAAAAAGATCACAAAGCAAGACCATCAGTTTTAGGCAGAGCTAACCGTAAACCTTTCCATTTTGACCAGTAAAAAAGAGTTCAACTTAATCTGTCACCATTTCAGAAGATATAATGGATTAGATCTGTGGAAAATTTACAAAGCATACCTAAGACTGTTGGTGTTTCTGCAGTTATGTCTACAACCACCGTCTCCACCGAGGACAAAAGCTGCTGTTGGACGCTTGGAAGGTCACTGAAGTCAGACACAGAGAGGGCATAACTTGGCTCTGAGGAGATCTTTTGCAATTCTCTGCTGTCAGAGGTCCTGGTTCCTATGCCAAACACCGAGACCCCAAGTTCTTTGAGAGCAGAGGCTGGTGCATCGACACTGTCAAATGACCGCCCACCATTCAGCAATATCAGAATCTGCGGAACACCTTCCAGACGCCTGCTTCCTGCGGAAGCCGTGAACACATTGTCCCTCACATGCTGGAGAGCTGCTCCAGTGTTTAGGGGTCTTCCTCCTTTGTGTCTTAGACCTCTGACAGCATCTACAATCTCTCCCTTTGTTGTATATGTGTTTAGATAGAATTGGACAGCTGCATCTCTGCTGTACTGAACCACTGAAATGCGGTCTTTGTTCTCATCCACATTCATTGTCTCCACCAATCTCTGGACAAAGTCACGCATTGCTGGGAATCCATTCCTAGTGCTATCAGATCCATCCAGCAAGAACACCACATCCCTTCTTGGAACCTGGGGCTCAACTAAAGGAACATGAAAATCATGAAAAGATTACATGACATGTGTAGTGGGTGAGACATAGAGCCATATGCAATGTTTTGAACACACTGACCCACGTAGTAATGAGCTGAGATAGGAGCTATGGTAGTAAGAATTTCCTAGAGAGGCACATGCTTGAATTTGAAGAAGCTCGTTGGGAATCTAATGAGCCATTGCAAAAAGATCTCCACTACTCCAACCAGGGAAACTATTGAACATGAACTTTGTGTGTAAAACATCACATTCTTACCTATCACTGTCGGTGTCATGGTTGTTACTTGTACTAGGACTCTAGTCATGGAGGAAAGGAGCTGCTCTTGGATATTGGGGAGGTCAGTGAACTCAGACACAGAGAGGGCATAACTTGGCTCTGAGGAGATCTTTTGCAATTCTCTGCCATCAGAGGTCCTCGTTCCTATGCCAAACACCGAGACCCCAAGGTCTTTGAGAGCAGAGGCTGGTGCATCGACACTGTCAAAGGACCGCCCACCATTCAGCAGTATCAGAATCTGGGGAACGCCTTCCAGACGCCTGCTTCCAGACGAGGCAGTAAAGACGTTGTCCCTGACGTACTGGAGAGCTGCCCCGGTGTTGAGGGGTCTGCCTCCTCTGTGCCTCAGCCCTCTAACAGTATCAAGAACATCATCTTTGGTGGTGTATGTGTTCAGATAGAAATGGACCTCTTGGTCTCTGCCATACTGGACCACTGAAACTCGGTCTTTGTTCACTCCCACATTGAGCTTCTCCACCGTCCTCTGAACAAAGTCACGCATGGCTGGGAATCCATTCCTCGTGCCATCAGAACCATCCAGCAAGAACACCACATCCCTTCTGGGTATCTGGCGCTCAACTAAAGGAACATCAAAATCATCAAATTAATTTGCATTTCATTGATTGTGAGTGAGCAATCTTGAAGACACAGCTCCAAATGCAATGGTGTTTACACACTGATGAACTAAAGTAATGAGCTGAGATACGCCCTATGCCAGAAAAACATTGCTAGAGAAGTGCATGCTTAAATAAAAAACAGTTTTCCAGAAAACATTGCAAAGAGCTCTGCAATACTCCAACCCAGACATCATTGAAGCTGACCTTCATGTAAAACATCTCATTCTTACCTGTCACTGTTGGAATGATTGGTGTGACGCCAACAAGTACACTATTGAGGGTGGAGGAAAACTGCTGCTGAACATTGGGGAGAGCAGAGAATTCAGCAACAGACTGGGCATAACTTGGATCACTGGCAATTCTCTGAACCTCTGTGCTGGAATTGCGGGTTCCAATGCCAAAGATCAACACTCCGCTCTCTTTCAGGCCTGTGGCTGGAGTATCAACATTATCACTGGACCGGCTCCCGCTCAATAGAATCAATATCTGGGGAACGCCTTCCAGACGCCTGCTTCCAGACGGGGCAGTAAAGACGTTGTCCCTGACGTACTGGAGAGCTGCCCCGGTGTTGAGGGGTCTGCCTCCTCTGTGCCTCAGCCCTTTAACAGTATCAAGAACATCATCTTTGGTGGTGTATGTGTTCAGATAGAAATGGACCTCTTGGTCTCTGCCATACTGGACCACTGAAACTCGGTCTTTGTTCACTCCCACATTGAGCTTCTCCACCATTCTCTGAACAAAGTCACGCATGGCTGGGAATCCATTCCTAGTGCCATCAGAACCATCCAGAAGGAATACTACATCCTTTCTGGTGGTGTCATGATCAACTGAGAAAACAGGAAAAGATCACATAAAAAGACCCATCAGTTTTAGTAGTAACTAAACATAAACCTTTCCATTTTGACCAGGAACAAGTTCAACTTAATCTGTCACCTTTTCAGAAGATATTATGGAGTAGATCTGTGGAAAATTTACAAAGCATACCTAAGACCGTTGGTGTTTCTGCAGTTACTTCTATAACCACCGTCTCCACCGAGGACAAAAGCTGCTGTTGGACGCTTGGAAGGTCACTGAAGTCAGACACAGAGAGGGCATAACTTGGCTCTGAGGATATCTTTTGCAATTCTCTGCTGTCAGAGGTCCTGGTTCCTATGCCAAACACCGAGACCCCAAGTTCTTTGAGAGCAGAGGCTGGTGCGTCGACACTGTCAAATGACCGCCCACCATTCAGCAGTATCAGAATCTGGGGAACGCCTTCCAGACGCCTGCTTCCAGACGAGGCAGTAAAGACGTTGTCCCTGACGTACTGGAGAGCTGCCCCGGTGTTGAGGGGTCTGCCTCCTCTGTGCTTCAGCCCTCTAACAGTATCAAGAACATCATCTTTGGTGGTGTATGTGTTCAGGTAGAAATGGACCTCTTGGTCTCTGCCATACTGGACCACTGAAACTCGATCTTTGTTCACTCCCACATTGAGCTTCTCCACCATTCTCTGAACAAAGTCACGCATGGCTGGAAATCCATTCCTTGTGCCATCAGAGCCATCCAGAAGGAATACTACATCCTTTCTGGGGGTGTCATGATCAACTGAGAAAATTGAAAAAGATCACAAAGCAAGACGATCAGTTTTAGGCAGAGCTAACCGTAAACCTTTCCATTTTGACCAGTAAAAAAGAGTTCAACTTAATCTGTCACCATTTCAGAAGATATAATGGATTAGATCTGTGGAAAATTTACAAAGCATACCTAAGACTGTTGGTGTTTCTGCAGTTATGTCTACAACCACCGTCTCCACCGAGGACAAAAGCTGCTGTTGGACGCTTGGAAGGTCACTGAAGTCAGACACAGAGAGGGCATAACTTGGCTCTGAGGAGATCTTTTGCAATTCTCTGCTGTCAGAGGTCCTGGTTCCTATGCCAAACACCGAGACCCCAAGTTCTTTGAGAGCAGAGGCTGGTGCATCGACACTGTCAAATGACCGCCCACCATTCAGCAATATCAGAATCTGCGGAACACCTTCCAGACGCCTGCTTCCTGCGGAAGCCGTGAACACATTGTCCCTCACATGCTGGAGAGCTGCTCCAGTGTTTAGGGGTCTTCCTCCTTTGTGTCTTAGACCTCTGACAGCATCTACAATCTCTCCCTTTGTTGTATATGTGTTTAGATAGAATTGGACAGCTGCATCTCTGCTGTACTGAACCACTGAAATGCGGTCTTTGTTCTCATCCACATTCATTGTCTCCACCAATCTCTGGACAAAGTCACGCATTGCTGGGAATCCATTCCTAGTGCTATCAGATCCATCCAGCAAGAACACCACATCCCTTCTTGGAACCTGGGGCTCAACTAAAGGAACATGAAAATCATGAAAAGATTACATGACATGTGTAGTGGGTGAGACATAGAGCCATATGCAATGTTTTGAACACACTGACCCACGTAGTAATGAGCTGAGATAGGAGCTATGGTAGTAAGAATTTCCTAGAGAGGCACATGCTTGAATTTGAAGAAGCTCGTTGGGAATCTAATGAGCCATTGCAAAAAGATCTCCACTACTCCAACCAGGGAAACTATTGAACATGAACTTTGTGTGTAAAACATCACATTCTTACCTATCACTGTCGGTGTCATGGTTGTTACTTGTACTAGGACTCTAGTCATGGAGGAAAGGAGCTGCTCTTGGATATTGGGGAGGTCAGTGAACTCAGACACAGAGAGGGCATAACTTGGCTCTGAGGAGATCTTTTGCAATTCTCTGCCATCAGAGGTCCTCGTTCCTATGCCAAACACCGAGACCCCAAGGTCTTTGAGAGCAGAGGCTGGTGCATCGACACTGTCAAAGGACCGCCCACCATTCAGCAGTATCAGAATCTGGGGAACGCCTTCCAGACGCCTGCTTCCAGACGAGGCAGTAAAGACGTTGTCCCTGACGTACTGGAGAGCTGCCCCGGTGTTGAGGGGTCTGCCTCCTCTGTGCCTCAGCCCTCTAACAGTATCAAGAACATCATCTTTGGTGGTGTATGTGTTCAGATAGAAATGGACCTCTTGGTCTCTGCCATACTGGACCACTGAAACTCGGTATTTGTTCACTCCCACATTGAGCTTCTCCACCGTCCTCTGAACAAAGTCACGCATGGCTGGGAATCCATTCCTCGTGCCATCAGAACCATCCAGCAAGAACACCACATCCCTTCTGGGTATCTGGCGCTCAACTAAAGGAACATCAAAATCATCAAATTAATTTGCATTTCATTGATTGTGAGTGAGCAATCTTGAAGACACAGCTCCAAATGCAATGGTGTTTACACACTGATGAACTAAAGTAATGAGCTGAGATACGCCCTATGCCAGAAAAACATTGCTAGAGAAGTGCATGCTTAAATAAAAAACAGTTTTCCAGAAAACATTGCAAAGAGCTCTGCAATACTCCAACCCAGACATCATTGAAGCTGACCTTCATGTAAAACATCTCATTCTTACCTGTCACTGTTGGAATGATTGGTGTGACGCCAACAAGTACACTATTGAGGGTGGAGGAAAACTGCTGCTGAACATTGGGGAGAGCAGAGAATTCAGCAACAGACTGGGCATAACTTGGATCACTGGCAATTCTCTGAACCTCTGTGCTGGAATTGCGGGTTCCAATGCCAAAGATCAACACTCCGCTCTCTTTCAGGCCTGTGGCTGGAGTATCAACATTATCACTGGACCGGCTCCCGCTCAATAGAATCAATATCTGGGGAACGCCTTCCAGACGCCTGCTTCCAGACGGGGCAGTAAAGACGTTGTCCCTGACGTACTGGAGAGCTGCCCCGGTGTTGAGGGGTCTGCCTCCTCTGTGCCTCAGCCCTTTAACAGTATCAAGAACATCATCTTTGGTTGTGTATGTGTTCAGATAGAAATGGACCTCTTGGTCTCTGCCATACTGGACCACTGAAACTCGGTCTTTGTTCACTCCCACATTGAGCTTCTCCACCATTCTCTGAACAAAGTCACGCATGGCTGGGAATCCATTCCTAGTGCCATCAGAACCATCCAGAAGGAATACTACATCCTTTCTGGTGGTGTCATGATCAACTGAGAAAACAGGAAAAGATCACATAAAAAGACCCATCAGTTTTAGTAGTAACTAAACATAAACCTTTCCATTTTGACCAGGAACAAGTTCAACTTAATCTGTCACCTTTTCAGAAGATATTATGGAGTAGATCTGTGGAAAATTTACAAAGCATACCTAAGACCGTTGGTGTTTCTGCAGTTACTTCTATAACCACCGTCTCCACCGAGGACAAAAGCTGCTGTTGGACGCTTGGAAGGTCACTGAAGTCAGACACAGAGAGGGCATAACTTGGCTCTGAGGATATCTTTTGCAATTCTCTGCTGTCAGAGGTCCTGGTTCCTATGCCAAACACCGAGACCCCAAGTTCTTTGAGAGCAGAGGCTGGTGCGTCGACACTGTCAAATGACCGCCCACCATTCAGCAGTATCAGAATCTGGGGAACGCCTTCCAGACGCCTGCTTCCAGACGAGGCAGTAAAGACGTTGTCCCTGACGTACTGGAGAGCTGCCCCGGTGTTGAGGGGTCTGCCTCCTCTGTGCTTCAGCCCTCTAACAGTATCAAGAACATCATCTTTGGTGGTGTATGTGTTCAGGTAGAAATGGACCTCTTGGTCTCTGCAATACTGGACCACTGAAACTCGATCTTTGTTCACTCCCACATTGAGCTTCTCCACCATTCTCTGAACAAAGTCACGCATGGCTGGAAATCCATTCCTTGTGCCATCAGAGCCATCCAGAAGGAATACTACATCCTTTCTGGGGGTGTCATGATCAACTGAGAAAATTGAAAAAGATCACAAAGCAAGACCATCAGTTTTAGGCAGAGCTAACCGTAAACCTTTCCATTTTGACCAGTAAAAAAGAGTTCAACTTAATCTGTCACCATTTCAGAAGATATAATGGATTAGATCTGTGGAAAATTTACAAAGCATACCTAAGACTGTTGGTGTTTCTGCAGTTATGTCTACAACCACCGTCTCCACCGAGGACAAAAGCTGCTGTTGGACGCTTGGAAGGTCACTGAAGTCAGACACAGAGAGGGCATAACTTGGCTCTGAGGAGATCTTTTGCAATTCTCTGCTGTCAGAGGTCCTGGTTCCTATGCCAAACACCGAGACCCCAAGTTCTTTGAGAGCAGAGGCTGGTGCATCGACACTGTCAAATGACCGCCCACCATTCAGCAATATCAGAATCTGCGGAACACCTTCCAGACGCCTGCTTCCTGCGGAAGCCGTGAACACATTGTCCCTCACATGCTGGAGAGCTGCTCCAGTGTTTAGGGGTCTTCCTCCTTTGTGTCTTAGACCTCTGACAGCATCTACAATCTCTCCCTTTGTTGTATATGTGTTTAGATAGAATTGGACAGCTGCATCTCTGCTGTACTGAACCACTGAAATGCGGTCTTTGTTCTCATCCACATTCATTGTCTCCACCAATCTCTGGACAAAGTCACGCATTGCTGGGAATCCATTCCTAGTGCTATCAGATCCATCCAGCAAGAACACCACATCCCTTCTTGGAACCTGGGGCTCAACTAAAGGAACATGAAAATCATGAAAAGATTACATGACATGTGTAGTGGGTGAGACATAGAGCCATATGCAATGTTTTGAACACACTGACCCACGTAGTAATGAGCTGAGATAGGAGCTATGGTAGTAAGAATTTCCTAGAGAGGCACATGCTTGAATTTGAAGAAGCTCGTTGGGAATCTAATGAGCCATTGCAAAAAGATCTCCACTACTCCAACCAGGGAAACTATTGAACATGAACTTTGTGTGTAAAACATCACATTCTTACCTATCACTGTCGGTGTCATGGTTGTTACTTGTACTAGGACTCTAGTCATGGAGGAAAGGAGCTGCTCTTGGATATTGGGGAGGTCAGTGAACTCAGACACAGAGAGGGCATAACTTGGCTCTGAGGAGATCTTTTGCAATTCTCTGCCATCAGAGGTCCTCGTTCCTATGCCAAACACCGAGACCCCAAGGTCTTTGAGAGCAGAGGCTGGTGCATCGACACTGTCAAAGGACCGCCCACCATTCAGCAGTATCAGAATCTGGGGAACGCCTTCCAGACGCCTGCTTCCAGACGAGGCAGTAAAGACGTTGTCCCTGACGTACTGGAGAGCTGCCCCGGTGTTGAGGGGTCTGCCTCCTCTGTGCCTCAGCCCTCTAACAGTATCAAGAACATCATCTTTGGTGGTGTATGTGTTCAGATAGAAATGGACCTCTTGGTCTCTGCCATACTGGACCACTGAAACTCGGTCTTTGTTCACTCCCACATTGAGCTTCTCCACCGTCCTCTGAACAAAGTCACGCATGGCTGGGAATCCATTCCTCGTGCCATCAGAACCATCCAGCAAGAACACCACATCCCTTCTGGGTATCTGGCGCTCAACTAAAGGAACATCAAAATCATCAAATTAATTTGCATTTCATTGATTGTGAGTGAGCAATCTTGAAGACACAGCTCCAAATGCAATGGTGTTTACACACTGATGAACTAAAGTAATGAGCTGAGATACGCCCTATGCCAGAAAAACATTGCTAGAGAAGTGCATGCTTAAATAAAAAACAGTTTTCCAGAAAACATTGCAAAGAGCTCTGCAATACTCCAACCCAGACATCATTGAAGCTGACCTTCATGTAAAACATCTCATTCTTACCTGTCACTGTTGGAATGATTGGTGTGACGCCAACAAGTACACTATTGAGGGTGGAGGAAAACTGCTGCTGAACATTGGGGAGAGCAGAGAATTCAGCAACAGACTGGGCATAACTTGGATCACTGGCAATTCTCTGAACCTCTGTGCTGGAATTGCGGGTTCCAATGCCAAAGATCAACACTCCGCTCTCTTTCAGGCCTGTGGCTGGAGTATCAACATTATCACTGGACCGGCTCCCGCTCAATAGAATCAATATCTGGGGAACGCCTTCCAGACGCCTGCTTCCAGACGGGGCAGTAAAGACGTTGTCCCTGACGTACTGGAGAGCTGCCCCGGTGTTGAGGGGTCTGCCTCCTCTGTGCCTCAGCCCTTTAACAGTATCAAGAACATCATCTTTGGTGGTGTATGTGTTCAGATAGAAATGGACCTCTTGGTCTCTGCCATACTGGACCACTGAAACTCGGTCTTTGTTCACTCCCACATTGAGCTTCTCCACCATTCTCTGAACAAAGTCACGCATGGCTGGGAATCCATTCCTAGTGCCATCAGAACCATCCAGAAGGAATACTACATCCTTTCTGGTGGTGTCATGATCAACTGAGAAAACAGGAAAAGATCACATAAAAAGACCCATCAGTTTTAGTAGTAACTAAACATAAACCTTTCCATTTTGACCAGGAACAAGTTCAACTTAATCTGTCACCTTTTCAGAAGATATTATGGAGTAGATCTGTGGAAAATTTACAAAGCATACCTAAGACCGTTGGTGTTTCTGCAGTTACTTCTATAACCACCGTCTCCACCGAGGACAAAAGCTGCTGTTGGACGCTTGGAAGGTCACTGAAGTCAGACACAGAGAGGGCATAACTTGGCTCTGAGGATATCTTTTGCAATTCTCTGCTGTCAGAGGTCCTGGTTCCTATGCCAAACACCGAGACCCCAAGTTCTTTGAGAGCAGAGGCTGGTGCGTCGACACTGTCAAATGACCGCCCACCATTCAGCAGTATCAGAATCTGGGGAACGCCTTCCAGACGCCTGCTTCCAGACGAGGCAGTAAAGACGTTGTCCCTGACGTACTGGAGAGCTGCCCCGGTGTTGAGGGGTCTGCCTCCTCTGTGCTTCAGCCCTCTAACAGTATCAAGAACATCATCTTTGGTGGTGTATGTGTTCAGGTAGAAATGGACCTCTTGGTCTCTGCCATACTGGACCACTGAAACTCGATCTTTGTTCACTCCCACATTGAGCTTCTCCACCATTCTCTGAACAAAGTCACGCATGGCTGGAAATCCATTCCTTGTGCCATCAGAGCCATCCAGAAGGAATACTACATCCTTTCTGGGGGTGTCATGATCAACTGAGAAAATTGAAAAAGATCACAAAGCAAGACCATCAGTTTTAGGCAGAGCTAACCGTAAACCTTTCCATTTTGACCAGTAAAAAAGAGTTCAACTTAATCTGTCACCATTTCAGAAGATATAATGGATTAGATCTGTGGAAAATTTACAAAGCATACCTAAGACTGTTGGTGTTTCTGCAGTTATGTCTACAACCACCGTCTCCACCGAGGACAAAAGCTGCTGTTGGACGCTTGGAAGGTCACTGAAGTCAGACACAGAGAGGGCATAACTTGGCTCTGAGGAGATCTTTTGCAATTCTCTGCTGTCAGAGGTCCTGGTTCCTATGCCAAACACCGAGACCCCAAGTTCTTTGAGAGCAGAGGCTGGTGCATCGACACTGTCAAATGACCGCCCACCATTCAGCAATATCAGAATCTGCGGAACACCTTCCAGACGCCTGCTTCCTGCGGAAGCCGTGAACACATTGTCCCTCACATGCTGGAGAGCTGCTCCAGTGTTTAGGGGTCTTCCTCCTTTGTGTCTTAGACCTCTGACAGCATCTACAATCTCTCCCTTTGTTGTATATGTGTTTAGATAGAATTGGACAGCTGCATCTCTGCTGTACTGAACCACTGAAATGCGGTCTTTGTTCTCATCCACATTCATTGTCTCCACCAATCTCTGGACAAAGTCACGCATTGCTGGGAATCCATTCCTAGTGCTATCAGATCCATCCAGCAAGAACACCACATCCCTTCTTGGAACCTGGGGCTCAACTAAAGGAACATGAAAATCATGAAAAGATTACATGACATGTGTAGTGGGTGAGACATAGAGCCATATGCAATGTTTTGAACACACTGACCCACGTAGTAATGAGCTGAGATAGGAGCTATGGTAGTAAGAATTTCCTAGAGAGGCACATGCTTGAATTTGAAGAAGCTCGTTGGGAATCTAATGAGCCATTGCAAAAAGATCTCCACTACTCCAACCAGGGAAACTATTGAACATGAACTTTGTGTGTAAAACATCACATTCTTACCTATCACTGTCGGTGTCATGGTTGTTACTTGTACTAGGACTCTAGTCATGGAGGAAAGGAGCTGCTCTTGGATATTGGGGAGGTCAGTGAACTCAGACACAGAGAGGGCATAACTTGGCTCTGAGGAGATCTTTTGCAATTCTCTGCCATCAGAGGTCCTCGTTCCTATGCCAAACACCGAGACCCCAAGGTCTTTGAGAGCAGAGGCTGGTGCATCGACACTGTCAAAGGACCGCCCACCATTCAGCAGTATCAGAATCTGGGGAACGCCTTCCAGACGCCTGCTTCCAGACGAGGCAGTAAAGACGTTGTCCCTGACGTACTGGAGAGCTGCCCCGGTGTTGAGGGGTCTGCCTCCTCTGTGCCTCAGCCCTCTAACAGTATCAAGAACATCATCTTTGGTGGTGTATGTGTTCAGATAGAAATGGACCTCTTGGTCTCTGCCATACTGGACCACTGAAACTCGGTCTTTGTTCACTCCCACATTGAGCTTCTCCACCGTCCTCTGAACAAAGTCACGCATGGCTGGGAATCCATTCCTCGTGCCATCAGAACCATCCAGCAAGAACACTACATCCCTTCTGGGTATCTGGCGCTCAACTAAAGGAACATCAAAATCATCAAATTAATTTGCATTTCATTGATTGTGAGTGAGCAATCTTGAAGACACAGACCTATATACAACTTTTATCACAGTACAATTGTAACAGTCTAATTCTAAACCGTGCTAGAGAGGTGAATGCCTAAATGAAAACACGAGGCTTCTTGATTTCCAACCTACAATTCTATTAAGATCCAGTACGTCAATATAAGTAAATATGAGTTTTACATTCATACCTATTACTGTTGGTACCATCTGTGTTACTTGTACCAGGACAGTCCTCATGGCGGAGAGAAGCTGCTCTTGAATGCTCGGGAGGTCAGTAAAGTCAGACACTTTGAGAACATAACTAGGGTCTTGAGAAATCCTTTCTAATTCTCCACTATCAGAGCTTCTTGTTCCAATGCTGAGAACAATAACACCACTGTTTTTTAGAGAAGATGCTGGTTCATCTACAGTATCCTTGGATTGCCCACTGCTGAGCAGAATCAGAATTTGTCGAACACCTTCCAGGTGTCTGCTTCCAGCGGATGTTTGAAAAACATTCTCTTTCACAAACGTAAAAGCTGTTCCAGTGTTAAGGGGTCTTCCACCTTTGTGTGATAGGCCTTTCACAAAATTCAACATATCTTCTTTCCTTAAAAATGAATTCAAATAGAAATTTGCCACTGCTGTATTGCTAAACTGAACCACAGCTATCCTGTCATTGTTTTCTCCAACATTGAGTTTTCCAATTAATTTGTAAAGAAAGTCTCGTACAGCACGAAACCCAGCTTGTGTGTTATCTGAAGCATCCAGAAGAAACACAATGTCTCTTCTATTATCTCCTTCCTCTGCGAATACAGAATTTAAGAAAATTTAGAAAATGTATATTGCAAATGTAATTACTTAACCTCACCTAATCAGTACAATTTAGGTTTTGATTCACAAATCACTGATATTATTTCAAATGCATTACATTTCTGTCTTACCAATACTAACTCCTTCTTGTGGTCTCACTTGTGCAAGTCTTGTCTCCAGACTTTGTTGGATACTATAAAGGTTTGAAAAATCTGGGACTGAGTAAGCATTTTCTGTATGTGAGGAAATAGCTTTCATCTCCACCAAATCAGTCATTTTGGATCCAATTGCAAATGTCACAACACCCATTGTCTTGAGTGCCCTTGAAGGTCCTCGTGGTGAATCTCTTGACCTGCCTCCAGCTAGAAGGACAAGGATCTGTTGGGCGCCCTCAAGATGTCTGCTACCAGCACTGGGAGTGAAGACATTGTCTTTCACAAACTGTAGGGCTGTGCCAGTATACTGAGGTCTCCCACCTTTAGGTCTTAGGTTTCTGATGGCGTTAAGCACATCCTCTTTGTTTGAATGTGTATTTAGGTTGAAGTTAATTGCAGCATTGTTGCCATACTGCACAACAGCAACTTGATCTTTTTGCTCATCCAAGTCAAACTTTTCCACCACTCCTGCTACAAACTCACGCATCTCTGTGAACCTACTTCTCAGATCATCAGAGCCATCGAGAAGAAAAACAATGTCTCTTTTCACACTGGGGCCTGAAACTTGAATTGAAAATGGTCTAGAATTAGTGACATGCGACCAACTAGCCCAAAAAATCCTTATTAGTAGCAAGCTTGTACTTATGATTCAACAACAAGAGTCATTTAACAACTGATTTAAATATCAGATATTTTACATACAATTTATGCACAAAAAAGGTTAAACCAAAGTTAAATTTTACCAATGATAGATGGAAATGTAGGTGTTTCCTGAACACCACTCAATACAGCGGACACTGTGGAGTCTATGCTGTCCAAGTTATTAAAACTGGCCACAGAAAAAGAATGAGCTGGTCTAAATGATATTGTCTGTAATTCCAACGTATCAGCATTATTTGTTCCAATGCTCAAGGTTTTTATTCCATTAGTTCTCAATGATTGTGCTGCCTCCCTTATATCATCACTGGATCGCCCACCACTGAAGACAAACAAATATTGAGGCACCCCCTCTGAATGTCTCCCTCCAGCTGAGGCAGTAAAGACATTTTCTCGGACAAACTGTAACGCTGTTCCAGTGTTGAGTGGCCTTCCTAGTTTGTGCCTCACAGATCTTATGGAATTGAGCACATCTGTCTTAGACGAATAGGAATTCAAATAGAAGTTGGCCGTGGCATCTCGGCTGTACTGAACTAGAGCAACTTGATCCCCTTTTTCTCCTACATCCAGTCTCTGCACTATTTTCTCTGCAAAGCCACGGATTCCTTCAAAGCCATTTCTACAATCGTAAGAGCCGTCAATGAGGAACACCACATCCTTTCTGTCAGAATCTGAAATGAAACCAAAGAGAAGTTGCAAAATGCCTTGCTGGGGTTTCTGTCCCGTGGGTCCAGAAATGTAGTAACAGGGGTAAAGAGCAATTGATAACAAATGTACATTATTCCATCAGGCTACTCGAATGAGACAGGTCAATTGTTGTCCGTTTTAAGCCACAAGTAAGCTACATGGTAATTAAAATATAAAAACAAGCAGTATCTTACCAAAACTCATAGTTGGAACAGTTGGCTTTGGTTCATTGGGTACCTCTTTTAACAATGACAACAGTTCTTGTTGAATAGTTGGAAGGTCCTCAAAATCAGTGATGGACAGGGCATAGTTTGGTTCATGAGATATTGTCTGAAGTTCGAGTGTGTCTGCATCTCCGGTGCCAATGCCAATTGAAAGAACTCCCATTTCTTTCAGTTTTGATACTGATGCTCTTATGTCATCTCTGGATCTTCCACCACTCATTAATATCAGTATCTGTGGAACTCTTTCCATGTGTCTACTTCCAGACACTTGAGTAAACACATTGTCAATGACAAACTGGATGGCTGCTCCAATGTTAAGGAGATAACCGCCTTTGTGTGTCAGGCCTCTTATGGCATCAAGAACATTGCTGTTTGTTGAGTGCATGTTCAAATCGAAATTGATTTCTGCTGTATCACTGTACTGGACCACAGATACACGGTCTTTGTTCACTCCTACATTAAGTTTCTCCACTACTCTCTGCACAAAGTCTTTGATATCTGGGAATCTCCCCCGAGAATCATCTGAGCCATCAAGTAAAAATACAACGTCCCTCCTGTTCTTGATGTTATCTGCTGTAATCATAAGCAGTCAGGAGACGGGTTAATTATCATTCAGAGCAAACACAACATCCGACCACTTTTGTTTGGTAACAAAATGCAACAACCCTTTGCTAAATTCCATCAACATCTTACAGTATCACTGTCACTCTTATGTTCATATCACATCAGTTGTATTTGTCTTACCCATTACTGTTGGCAGGTTAGTGGACATTGCACTCTCAATGGCAGAGAACATCTGCTGTTGAATGCTTGGGAGATAATTAAAATCTGGGGCATGGAAAGCATAGCTGGGTTGAAATGAAATCATTTGTAGCTCAAGTTCATCTGCATTCTTTATTCCCACAGCCAATGCCATAACACCAATTCCTTTCAAGTTTGTGATTGCTTGACTGACATCATCACTGGACCGCCCACCATTCAGCAGTATCAGAATCTGGGGAACGCCTTCCAGACGCCTGCTTCCAGACGGGGCAGTAAAGACGTTGTCCCTGACGTACTGGAGAGCTGCCCCAGTGTTGAGGGGTCTGCCTCCTCTGTGCCTCAGCCCTCTAACAGTTTCAAGAACATCATCTTTGGTGGTGTATGTGTTCAGGTAGAAATGGACCTCTTGGTCTCTGCCATACTGGACCACTGAAACTCGATCTTTGTTCACTCCCACATTGAGCTTCTCCACCATTCTCTTAACAAAGTCACGCATGGCTGGGAATCCATTTAGAGTTTCATCCGTGCCATCCAGTAAAAACACAACATCCCGTTGAATTGATCCAGATATGTCTGGCGATATATAAATAGAATGACTTTGTCATTTAGGATGATAAATGCACTGCTACATATGATTACTATAGTGTTTTGCTAATAATGTGCAATGGATTCCTTCCATCAAATGCAGGTGAATGAGACGAAAAACAAGCAGGCTACATTTTCAAAAGAAAACACACAGCGTAGGAACAAAGTCAAGGACACAGAAAAGAGATAATAAAAAAAACACCTTACCTACTACAGTTGTTTGATCCAGTCTTGGTTGACGAGGCACCCTTTTTACAAGTGCCAAAAGTTGCTGTTGGATGCTTGCAAGGTCATCAAACACAGGGACAGACAGAGCATAGGTGGGAATTTGTGTAATCATCTGGAGCTGGAGGATGTCAGCATTTCTTGACCCAATACTGAATGGCACAATTCTATCCCGTTTTAAAGCCATCGCTGCACCTCCAACATCATCTTGAGATCTCCCACCACTCAGCACAATCAATATCTGAGGGACCCCCTCGTGGTCTCTGCTTCCAGAGGTGGCAGTAAAGACATTAGTCCTCACATATTCAAGAGCTGCCCCAGTGTTGAGGATTTGACCCCCTCTGGGCTGCAGACTTTGAATGGAACTAATAACGTCTTGTTTATCATGGTATGAGTTTAGAAAGAAATGGGCCTCAGGCTCTGTGCTGTACTGGACAACAGCAACACGATCTATGTTTTCCCCAATACTGAGTGACTCAACTATTCTTTGCACAAAGTCACGCATTGAGGGAAATCCACTCCTTGTATCATCAGATCCGTCCAGTAGGAATACAATGTCTTTTTGTGCTGCGTCTAATTCCACTAAGAAAAAACATTGAAGGATCGGTTTATAAAAGCTCCATGTACAGATTATTGAATGCAAAATTAGGCTACATCAACACTGTAAGGTGTACTACAAAATGATTAACATTCCATCCATGCAAAATAATACATAAAAATGTAGTTGGAATGAACATTGTCTTAAATGGCAAAACATTTAAGAAAGTTTGCAGATAAGGAAATTTGTAGTTGAATCAAAAAGAAGTTGAAATGAAATGCTCCACTTCCACGAACAAGAGGAGGAAGGGAAAGTGTACGCAGAATAAGAATCTAACGGAATTTATAAACAAATCAATGATACTGGCATCATTGGCTCAAGAAAGAGCTTAAGCTGAAAGAATACAAAGACTTTTCTGATGTCAAACAATCAAGATTTTGATTGTTCCGATTTGTTGAAAAGGATAATGCCACGTATATGACTGGTCATTTGACAAGTCATGATATCTAGCAACTGATCTTTGGTTTACACAATAAGTGTACATGCATACAGCTTAACCATTCAAAGAGTTGGCCTCTAGTCAAAGCAGGCAGTTTGAGGGAAATTAAACTGATTTTTTTCTTCAAATGATGATGCAGTTTCATGTGAATTCAAACCATTCAAGGCCAATAGCGTAAATGCTTGGAGTCATCTTGATTCTGAACTCAAGAGAATCATAAAGATCTTACCAACAATGGTCGGGGGCTCAATTCCCATTTTTGACTTTACAAAGGCGAGAATTTCCGGCTGTATAGATAAAAGTTCACCGAAGACAGGTAGATTGAAAAGGAATCTTGAGGAGTAGGCTATTTTTTGCAGCTCCACGTCCTTAGCGTTTTTCATCCCAATGGCAAAAGAAAGGACTCCGAGACTTTTCAGATCAGAGGCCACAGTTGAGATGTCATCGTTCGACTCTCCGCCAGTTAACAAAAACAGCACCTGAGGAACTCCCTCTAGGCGTCTGCTACCAGCCGAGGCCGTGAAAACGTTGTCCCTGACAAACTGAAGTGCGGCCCCAGTATTCCGAAGCCTTCCTCCTTTGTGTCTGAGACTTCTCATGGCATAAATAACAGCCCTCCCGGTTTTGTGACTTTTGAGGTCAAAGTAGGCCACTGCATCATCACTGTATTGGACTACAGAGATTCTAACATGTCCCCCGTCGAAGTCCAGTTCACTCGCCATTCTTCGCACAAATTCTCGGATGGCTGGCAAACCATTTCTGGAGTCGTCTGAACCATCAAGGAGAAACACTATGTCCTTTCTGTCGTCCCCTGTATCAACTAGGTTGTGACAATAGAAATTAAACACATTGGCCAGAGTTTAATTCAACATTATTGAATCCTAACGACAGCATCATTTCTGATCACAGGATACTCAAATATAGTTATTGATGTTGTTTCTTGTGTTGTTGTAAGACACTCACAGTACATGCATATCTGCATGAGCGAACAAGATGGAATATTGAATGCATGTTTCATGAGCCAAGCTACTGCTCTACAAGGTATCATCACAAGTATAGTGATGGAATCATCTTTTTATCGAAAAAGAAAAGATGTCAAGTCTGGAATAAATTCTCAACGTCGCATTGAGGTAAGAATGAACAAACGTAAAAAGTGGTGGAAAGAATTTTGACAAATGAAATAAAAGGCTTTTTATCACTCTTGATAAAGACGGATCTCATTTGTTGCAGAGTTGATCAGAAACAGAAAAAGACAATAAAAAGTTTGAGAGGAAAAAGTGGAGTACAAAGTAGATCTATTGTAGCATCTGATGTCATGCAATTTGTTTAGTTTTTTTTTTATCATGCCAAATTCTGGCATTGTACCAGAATTAAATATTGTAGTATGCTTATTGTTATTAGCATACTCTTATCAAAACGGAGGTTCTTACCTACAACTTCTGGGATTCCAGGAGTGACAAATTCCTCTGTGTCATTTGTCAGGCTTTTAAGAGTAGAAATAAGCTGTGCCTGGATTGAGGGCAACTCAGAGAACTCTGTCACCTTGTAGGTGAAACCAGGTTTGAAGGAAATTACCTCCAACTCATGGAGATTTGCATCTCCAACTCCGACCGCCATAGACACAATTTCAAGATCTTTAAGAGCAATCGCAGGGCCCTTTACGTAATCTCTGGATTGCTTGCTACTCAAAAGAATGAGGATCTGGGGCACGCCCTCGAGACGTCTGCTCCCCGAGGAGGAGGTGAAGACGTTGTGCCTCAGGTACTGGAGGGCTGCACCTGTGTTCAGGGTTCTTCCACCTTTGTGTCTCAGATTATTAATGGCATTGCTAACCGCATCCTTTGTTTTGTGAGAATTCAGATAGAAATTGGTTTGTGGTTTGTCAGAATATTGAACCACTGAGACTCTGTCTTTGTTCTCATCCACATTTAGTTTCTCCACTACACTCTGAACAAAGTCTCTTACTGCTGGGAATCCTTTTTTTGTGCCATCAGAGCCATCCAGCAGAAATACAATATCTCTTTTTATAGGTTTGCCATGGACTGAGACAACAACAACAACAGAAGTATATTTAGACGAACAAGCATCCAAGAACATCATCAAAACCATGATTTAGAGTGTTGGCAAAGATTCAAATCAACACGCAAAAAGAGATAGGTTTTGTCTTACCTTTAAGGAGGACTTCTTGGAGCTGCTCCTTGGGGAGGCTCACATAGCTGTTGAGCTTTTGGGGGATGGTGCTCAGCTCACTGAAATCCTTCACGTTGAAGGCAAAGGAGGGGTTGTGAGAAATGGCCTCAATCTGCTTACGGTCCGCATCCTTGACACCCACACCAAACGGTACCACTCCATCGGTCTTTAAGGCGACGGCTGACTCCTTGACACTGTCCTTTGATTTGCTGCCACTCAAAACAATCATGAACTGGGGTACATTCTGAGCTGCACGGCTGCCATGTTTTTCGGACAATATGGTATCCTTCATGAATTTCAAGGCAACCCCCGTGTTGAGACTTCGACCACCAGCCGGAGTAAGTGAATTTACAGCTCTCATTACTTCATCTTTATTCTGATAAGTGTTTAGGTAGAAGTTAGCCGTTGGCCTCTCACTTTGTTGGACAACTGAAATTCGTACTCTGTCCAATCCAATGTCAAGAGGCTCAATGACTTTGAGGATGAAGTCCCGGATGTAAGAGAAATCTGCTCGTACATTATCAGAGCCATCAATCAGGAAAGCCACATCCCTCTCTCCGCCTGTGACTGAAATGGAAAAGGAAAAGATTTAGATTAAAATCTGTAAAAAAAAATTTTTTTTTTTAAGAACAATTATCATAGAAAAAATCTCTGAACTCACCTTCCTCTATGACTCCTCCCTCAGTCACATCAGTATCACCCACCACGGTGATCAGAGGGGTCATGATTTCCTCCACAACATTTGCCAGTCCAGTCCAGCTACTTTCATGGTAAGCCAAGTTTGGAACAAAAGCAACCGACTTCATTAAAACGCTGTCTGCCTGGCCGGAGCTGACTGTGAAGGTCAGTACGCCTGCCAGGGCCACTTTGTCAGCTATCCTCTTAACCTGGTCCTGGGATGGGCCACCGGTGACCAGAACCAACACCTGTTGAACACCCTGTCTCTTCCGGGACCCTGCGGAGGCCTGGAACATGTTGGCGAGGGCGTAATCCATAGCAGCTCCTGTGTTCAGAATGGAGCCTCCCACCCCTCTGAGTTGGGAGACGCTGTTCAGCACGTCTTGTTTGCTGGAGAAAGTGTTGAGGTAAAACTCAATCTTAGGGTTTTCTGCGAATTGCATGAGGCCGATCTGAACTCGGTCTGGCCGAACATCCAACCGGTTGACGACTTCGGCGATGAATTCTTGCACGTAACGGAAGTTGCTTTCAGTGTAACTTGAGCCATCAACGAGGAAGATGATGTCTCGCACCATCCGCTGAGTCTGCACTGTCGTAATCTCGACCACTAGAGAGATCAAGCAAACGCAGAGGAAACAACATGACTTCACAGCTCTTCACATCCATCCACAAAAACACCACCAACTCCTTATAACCGACTTTCAGTGCAGATCACATCTATAGATCACATCTGTAGATAACATCCTTCTCAAAGGTCATCTTTGATTAGGTGAAGATTCAATTCAACCTGGAACTGGAAGTATCAAACATACTGAAAAAGACGTGGTCAATTAGGGGGGGGAGTCAGGTGGCTGAGCAGTTAGGGAATTGGGCTAGTAATCTGAAGGTTGCCAGTTTGATTCCCGGCCGTACCAAATGAAGTTTTGTCGTTGGGCAAAGCACTTCACCCTACTTGCCTCAGGGGAATGTCCCTATACTTACTTTAAGTCGCTCTGGATAAGAGTGTCTGCTAAATGACTAAATGTAAATTAAGCAATATTTTACCTGGTTCTGTGGGTCCCTCAGTCACAACCACCCCGGTCAGAGTGGAGAGCGGTGAGACGAGAAGCTTGGGCTGGCGAATCAGTATGCGGAAGTCCTTGAACATGAACACCAGGCTCTCGGCAAAGGCAATGCGCTTTAGCTCCTGCTCATCAGCGGTCTTGGAGCCCGCGGCCAGGGTCAGGACTCCCATACGCTGCAGTTCCTCGGAAGGCTGCTCCACGCTGTCGCTGGATCTCTTACTTGTCATCAGCAGCACCAGCTGAGGAATCCCCTGCTGAATACGACTTCCCTTCTCTTCCCGCAGCATGTTGGTTCTCACAAAGTTCAAGGCTGCTCCGATGTTCACCACCTGGCCGGGTTTTGGTTTGATTCGGCCAAGAGCGGCTATCAGGTCCTCCTTGGTTCCAAAGGCGTTCAGGTCGATTTCCGATCGGGGGGTGTTGCTGAACTGGGCCACACCCACTTGCACCCCGCCCGGTCCGATTGGCATTGTCTGGACAAACTTTTTGATGAACTCGCGTATGGCGTTGACAATTGTGGCACCCATGGTACTGTCAATGAGGAAAATGATGTCCCTATTTCCAACTTCAAAGGCTGTAAAATAAGGCAGGAGTGTTAGTCTTAACTTCAAAGTTAAATATGAGACAAGCTTTTGAAGTGGTGCATGAGAATATCAACTACTAATATTTTGACTTGAGTAATTTCATAATTTCTTTCAATACTACAATAAAATAAAAATATATATAATATATGTATTTCAATAAATGACTGATGATTGCCACAACTGCTAAAATAATATTTAAATCTGAATGGTTTCCATTGAGTGTTCGATTGTACAGTATTTGATACCACGTGATGACGGCAATCAGTTCACAAAGCTACAGCTGTGGAAAACATTACTTCCACTGCCATTCAAGTCTTCTCATCACCCTAATTAATAATAATAATGCATTGGTAGTATTTAAGCTACAATTCCATCATACTGTCTGATAACAGTGGCCGTAAGGTCTGTTATCAGCAAGATTGATTCAAAAAGCATCAACATCATTTATAATTACATATTACATTACATTACATATTTATTATTAATTTTCAGGAAAATATTTATTGTCATGTTCTTACCTTGGTGCACCTACAAGAAAGGAATTCACATTGCTGTCTGCTAGATGTAAAAGTGCCTTCTTTCTTATTTAGTTTCCCATGTCCCCAAACCACCAACTCCCCTCCCCATCTTGCATAAAAGTACCTACCTTCCGTGAACTCATTCTGAACGACAATTGTGCGTTGGGCCACCCCGTTAATGTAAGGTAGCAGTTGGTCACCCATGACAGCCACTGCACTGAAATCTGGGGCCGACAGAAGAAAGCTCTTATCTGTGGTAACCGTCTCCAACTCAGCAGTGGCCTCCGCACCCACCACCACACCAAATGTGATAACGTTGGACTGCTTAAGCAACCTGTCGCCCGCGCCAGTATCGTCCGTGGATGGACCGGCACTGATAATCACCAGGGCCTGGGGCACCCCCTCCTCCGCCCTGCCCCCGGCCACCTGGCTCAACAGGTTTTCTGCCACTTCCTCCAAGGCCGCACCGAGATTAGCCTCGTCACCTCCCATGAAGGTAAGGGCCTTTACGGCATCCAGGACAGCGGCTTTGTTTTCATAACTATTTAGATAGATCTTAATCTCAGGGTCGGCGCCGTACTGAACCACGGCCACCCGTATTTTGTCCCTGCCCACATCAAGGCCCTGTATGATTCTTATAGCCAAATCACGCACACGGGGGAAGTTAGCCGCTCCAACGTTTTCAGATCCGTCAATTAAGAGAACTAGGTCGGCTGATTCTTGTGCTTTGAAAGAAGAGGGAGAGAGGAGAGAGACAAAACAGAACAAAATGCGATGTGATAGCGTTAAAACAGTGAAAGAGAAAGAAAAAGACAGCGTGCTGGCACATCATTGCATGTGTAAAGTAACATTCATGGTGAACACAATCCATAATAAAACATCACAAAAGCAGATCATACTGCATGTCGGCTGAATCAAGGAGCTACCAAAGGTACAAAGTATTTGTAGACTAATGAGGAATCTAAATCAGTCTGTTTACTTGTGTGTTTTAGAGAAACACAATACTGTGATGTTTGAGTGGCATGTTTTGTGTAGAAATAAAACATTGACGTTTTTTATGTAATTACATAAACGTACTGAAAGTCTTTTCTTCAGATATAAAGCTATGTGTGTGCATATATGATGTTATATACTTAATATGCTACATACTCTAAAATAACCCTTTCATTATACTATTACAGACTGTGCCTCAAACCAGCTCCATTGAGTTCAGCCATCCCATGCAGACTCCTGTTACAGACCTCAGATCATGTGACCAGTCATGACCCTGTGGCTCATCCTTGATGCTTCAGAGTCCCTACGTGAAATAAAAATGTACGTATAGAAAGGTTTTATCCTATGTGATTGTGTGTGATAAACCAAATATGCAGGTCTTAATTTGAGAGATTGTTAATGTTGTAGAAACAACATTATTTTGACATTAGACCATGTTAAGCTTTCAATTCAATATTTTATAGTGAGCTAACTCTCTAGGTGTACTGCTGTGTGTTATACATTTTGTCAATAAATCTTTGACAAAAAAGGTTTGTGTTATGTGATGGTTACCATTGACAACAGCTGTTGTGTTCCGCTGCAGAGTAAGGATAAGCACAGGCAGGTTCATCACTGTTTCCGTAGTAGAATATTGCGCACATATTTTACACAGTTATGTAGACATTAACTGATAAACACACAAACATACACACAAACATAAACAAGACATTCAAGCAGTGGTGGGTGATTGGTTAGCCATAATTAAAAGCCAAAAAGAAAACCTGGTGTCTCCTCTATGAAGTTGTCTAGGCAACACGAGAGCTTGAGTTTTGGTGGGAATCAAAGTTTTAGGTTAAATGGTCTTTGCTTATTGTATGTACTGTATACGGATAAGATGTCATAGACAAAAAAGAGAGAAGTAGAAATAGTATGAAGGTAGAGATGAAGATGTTGTAGCCCTACTATGGTGGTGATCTGAAATACGGGTCTTAAAATGAAGTCTTCAACATGTCATAATATTGTGTAGTAAAGTGAACCCTGTCTTCCTTTAAAAGGGAAATCTCCTTATTTTCCCCTTTCTGGTATTAACTTTCAATATTAATATGACCATTGACTGAGATGGTTGGCTCTCAGTTCATGCTCAAGCATTCTAACACAGCTTGGCTTAGACATACAATAGCAGAAACCTCTCCTCTGAGAAGCATTAGGGGGGTCAAAGACATGCAAACCTTTTGCTGTTTTTCAAACTGTTATGGACAAAATAAACGTACCGAGAAACCGAGTGATGTTAATGGGTTGGATGAATGCTAAATTAATGGTTATTGTCATGTTAAAATACCAAGTCCATTCAAGGCTGCATTTACAGCTGAGTTTCTTCAACACAAGGGCATTAGTATGGTAGTGACACAGGCCCCCTTTGCATTACCTGTCACATCTCCAGCCAAACGTCTGACTTCAACCGACATGGGGGCTGTCAGCGCTACAGGAGCCCCGCCCCCAGCCAGGGTCACGGCGCCACACAACCCCACCACTAAGTCCTGGATAATGCCCGCCAAGGCTGTGAAAGTGTCTACGCTGAAAACGTGAACGTCTTGTGGCTCGCTAGCCATCTCGCTGAGCTCCCAGTCCACCGCGTCCTGAACGCCCACGGCAAAAACCTCCACGCCCGCCAGACGCAGCACCTGGGCTGGTTCGGCCACGTCGTCCTGGGAGCGTCCATCCGTCAGGACCACCACCACCTGGGCCACGCCGTCGCTGGCGCGGCTGCCCGAGGCGGCGTTCAGATGGGCCCGGATGAGGAAGTCCAGGCCTAGCCCCGTCCTGGTTCCCCCGCCCCGGTAGACCATGGCCTCGATGTGCCCAAGGACCTCCCGGAACGACTGGTAAGTGTTGAGTTGGAACTCGGTTTTGGGCGAACCGCTGTACTGTACCAGGGCAAACTTAAACCTGCTCCCGCCCCCCTGTTGCAGAGCTTTTACCACTCTGTACAGAAACTGTCTTACGTACTCAAAGTTCTCCTGTCCCATGCTCCATGATGAGTCCACTAGAAAGTATATATCAGCCGGCAGGCCTTGTGCACAATCTTCAAAAGAGAAAACCTGGTTTTGAGGACCCTCACAGAGCACCAAGATATTCCAATCCCATGTGGATTGAACACCAACACTCCAGAATAATAGTGCTACGAGCTACCATACAGAACTGCTGGGACTATACAACCAATACTAACCTCAGCCCCCTAGACTTGCAATCAGTCTACAGCACAATCCATAGGTAGACCCTTTAATCGTGTCAGGAAACCCAGTGCTCTTACTGCTTCACAGCACAAACAACCCAATATTTGTGTTTATAAAATTGAAACATCAACACATAAACCGACTTCCATCTTGACAGCAAAGATCAGACTAAGTACGATCATCATTGTTAATTTAATTTCATATTGTTTGGCTGATACTACCCTAGTATATCCTGTTTAAATGAACAGATATCCTATTGACCTTTGCCCTTTGAATTGCTTGGAAGGTCACAATTACTGAGCAGATGAAACCTTCCAAGTAATATCATATATGATGATATTATATTATATAGTCAAACGCAATGAAAGTGATGCTCCTGGAATGTTGAGCATTGCTGATATGCTGGTCATCCCTAAAACTCAACAAACTCAGATTTTGTCACAACAGATCTGGAATCTTTAGAGACTAGTACCATGTAAGTTGTCTATGGTGCACTGTGAGGTAAACTTACCTTCCTGAGCATCAAGTTTGGTCAGCAGTCCTGCGAACAGGAAGCAGACGAGAGCGCATAGCGGCATCAGCCGACGCTTCGCCATCTTCTACTGAAGCGCTGAAAAGATCACCTGCAAATGAAACGGACGTGTCATCATCAGGGGCCTGTTTTGGAAAGCGCACGCAAAAAAGACTCAAACCTGACTTGAACAAACCTATCAAACCAGGCACAGATAAAGCCGTTCCACTTTTAGTTCATGCAAGCAGACGAATTTGACCCAGGTTGTATTAATAGGCTAGCCTATAGTTATTTACCAACATATAAAACATGGCTTGTGTATCAGGAGAATAAAAGATGGAGACATATGGATTTAGATGTAAATTTTTATTTATTTATTTTTTATTGACCTTTTGCAAAAGATTCTGCCTACCTTAATCTTGCTAGCCAGTCAAGCTGCGTTTCTTTGTATAGCGGGTCCCACTGTAAACTGCTGAGCTTGGAGTAGAAGTAACACCAGAGCCCGTCTAACAAGGGCCTGACCACTCCCTATTACTGTAAGCCCCATTGTACCGAATTTGGTTGCAGTTCCACCAGAAATCCACTGGGGGTGATCGCGGGCGAGTGCAAAATGAATGAGAGTCTATGGAGCTGGACCGCTAAATTTGTCTCCTTTGCCTGATTGTCGTTGAGAAATCTCAGATTTGATTGTAGTTTTTGCAAGTTCAACATAGATTATAGGTCGAAAGTGAATAAACAAGTACTTTTGTCGTTTACATTTCTTACAGGGTGAGTCGTTGTTGCCCATAACATGCTAGTATTCTGCTAATGAATGCTGATTGTATGACGTCATTGACATTTTAAAAGGCTTTGTAGAACAAAATAGCGACTTTAAAGCAGTGTTTATTTTCTGTGCCTCCCCTTTCAAATGGAACATTCAAATTACTCGACAAAACATTATATCCGGAGAAAAGTGGATTTTGAGGGTTAGGCCTATTGCTCCATAGACCTCCATTCTGCATTCTGCACTCGCCTGTGAGTGCCCTCATATGGAACCTCAAGTGGAACTGCAACCAGTTCAGAAGCCGGAAGTTTCCCAAAAGTGGCTGTTCTCCCCTTATTAGACTTTCTCTGGTAACACTATAGCTAGCTAGCTCTAGCTGAATGGAACAAACAATGTTATTTAGTTAGTATCTTAGTCTAGTAGTATCTAGTAGATCTTAAACACTATTTAACTGTGAATGGGGCCTCCACCCTGCTGGAATATTTCCTCTTGGACTGTGAGCTTTGGAAAGGGGTACTTTAGGGGTACCAGATTTGCACTTTTTACAATTTTGCGCGCAAACGAAAACTTGAGCTAGGTATATGTCAGTTAGCTAGTCCTTCTGCACGTATTGACTGGATGCTGATAGGATTGGTCACGGCTGGGTGTGGGAGGGGTTTTGCCTAAGGTGTGGTTTAAGTAGCTGCGATCATTTTAATTTATTGGGAAATTCAGATTGAGACATTTCATATACCATGATAATTAAAACGCATGTAGGTTTGTATCTCATCATTTATCATTGTATAATGTATTAAACATGGGCGGTTCTACACCGGGGTCTACAGGGGCCAGTGCCCCTGATTAAATGTAAAGTCAATGCAAACAAGCAAATTTGCGAGGACTTTGCCAAAGCAATTGAGCTTGAACTATGCTGAACTTGCTTAATGGAACCAAATTAACTGAAATCAGACAGACTAACCAATAGCTTAATTGCTAAACTTGCTATATGGAACAGGCCTCTGATATGGTTTATAATCATGTTGGTCCACACCTATAATGTAAACTTGATACGCTTAGTAAGAGACTAATTTGTCAGTTGTTATTGTCACTCCCATCCTTTGCTCTTTCTAACAAAAACACAGGCTTCCGTCTAAATATTCCCTACTACATACTACACTACACTACCACAGCATCTAGCCCACACCAGATGCCACGTTCAGTTGACTCAAAAAGAACAGTGCTCATTAGCATACTGTAGTCCTGCTCTAATGGAAATATTACATTAGACCAAGGTTGGTAGATGACAACCTTTTCTTCTGGAATAACATTTATTTTTATTTTATATTTTTGTTTTGAGCTTTGTTTATGTTCTCCTCCCTTTCCCACATGCAGAACATTCTGCAAGCATATTTCCAAAAGCCAAGTACACGTCCAGAGTTATATTTAACCTTCCACACACCATGGGAGGAAGAGAAAAGCCTCAGTCAACAATCTCTTCACAACGTGAACCGAGACATGTGATCTGCAGCCACCACAGCATCAGTGCAGGCCAGCCAAGCCCTCACAGCTGTCTAACATTGAGGTTTCACATGCATTTCTCCCTTAACCACATCAACATGACGCCCAAGACAGAAAATACCTCCAGTTCCGGGTTCAAAACAACAACAGCAGCACTCTTGTTGTGTCTTTCAGATCACCGCCAGACAGTGTATATTTGACCTTTGCCTGTCCTAGTCGGTAACAGTACGGGTATTGTTGAGCTGGAATGGTGGGTATCTTTGTGCTGAGTGGATTGGCAGAATGAAAAACACTTGTAAAAACAACCAGTCTACATCAGCAATTATCTGCTGTTGGCAAAGAATACATTTTCCATCTTCTTAATATTGTGTTCTTTAAAGAGGTGTTGGACTGGAAAGTCCAATTTCACAGTTGGGATTTAGGTTTCTGTTTGGACAGCTTTTCTCTTATTGTATCCTTAATTAATGTCCAGGGAAATTAAAACATGTTGAAAAGGGCACACAGCCTGCACAGTTTATGGTGTGAAAAGGTTGCCTCAGGAAAAGTGCTTGGGAGTAAACAGGCATAGTGAGTGTCTGCCTGCCTGCACAAGTGCCAATCATAATGTGTCTTGTTCTTGTTTTTTATCATTGTTGATTTTGTTTTTTAACTATGCCCTGTAAGGTGACCTTGGGTGCTTTGAAAGGCGCCCTCAAATAAAATGAATTATTATTATTATAAAAATTAAAAGTTCAATGAAATCACCATAGGACTTTTGTGAGAACCGTGTGTTTTAACGTAGATAACAAGCACATTTTGTGTGCAAACGCAGGCCTACCATCAAAATTCCGTCGCAGCATCGCTAGCACACCATAAAGCTGGGATATTTACCAGATGACCACCACCCTGTGAGTGTGCGAGGGCCCTGGGGCTAGACAGAAAGACTTGTTGCAGACCCATTAGCATCCCCGCAGACACCATTTATAGAGTGGGGCAGCAGGGTGGTAATCGTGGTGGAAAGCACTCCTAATCACACTTATGAGATGAACAAACTCAAGAATTTGTGTTGATAATACCACAGTCGTATTGTACACAAATTAAATGTTAAAGAGACGCACATTAAATGCGGAATCAGCAGTGTCATGCGAAACCCTTAACCACTCTCAAACCATAAATCTGACCATGAAACGAACTTTACAGTCATCCACTTGGCAAAAGCCCTTCTGCCATTGGGAGGAATTTTCCCATAGAAGAATGAAACACTGGCCCCTAACAAAGAGAGGCCTCGGAACATAAGAACAGTGTTTGCTGGTTAACAAGTCTGCAAAGGTGTACGCCATTAACCGAACAATGGACATATAACACAGCCAATTTTTTGCAGCTGAAACCAGGGAGAGTTAGTGCTCCCACACACTGTGCTCTCCCTAGCCAAGTTCAGAACTGCAGGAGAACGCATGAATGCTAGTGTCCTCTTGTGGTAGGTAGAGGTACTACAGCCACACAGGAGACTGCACACAAGCCTGCTATTTCACTCTCTCCTTACTCTACACTCTCTTATGTCAATGTAATGCTGTAATTGTGCAATTTTTACACAGAGGTTTAAAACTGGTTGGGTCAAACAACTCTGTCTTCAACCTGTTATCTTGAACTGGTTTCGGAGGGTTTGATTCCACAGGGAATGCCAGGTGTGTAACGTTGGGTTACTAGAAGCGTGTGTGAGACACTAACAGTGTGAGACAATTGAAACATGTCAAATTAAATGGAGCATTCAACTCTTCTAAGGTTTCCGGTTACAATCCTTCTAATTCGACTTGGCCTATGCCTGAAGCTTCTTTGAAAGGATGGTGAATGAAAGTAAGAGGAAGTTGGGAGCAAGCCACACAGTGTGTCAGTTCCATTATGCACTGTGGAACACAAATAAGGCTGAAGTGATTTGACGCAGTAGGTCTGAGTATTCAAACTGTTTATACAACCACTAACTAAGCGTATCATTGGAGAAGAATGGATGGATTTAAATGTCCCAAGCTTAGGCCAGACAGGGTTTTTTATTCATATGTGAACACATTACACAAGTCTATACAGTAATACAACTCTAGTGAACTGCAAATGGCAACATTTGAACAAGCTGTGTACTGGGTCTACTTGAGGTTGAATCAGTCCAAAAGCTAAAGTGATGCTACAAGACTCACTGAACCATCAGATGCTCATCCTGGCTCCAGACAGGTTTCAACTATTTATCTGTTCTTGATCCAGTTGTTGTCAGATCCTACCAGATATGTTACTGGATCCCATTTAAATTAAGTGAAATTCAGCCACTGCCAAGAAAGAGGCCAAAAGACTCTTTCAGAGGGATGGAAAAGCTGGGGTTAAGAGCGTTTGAATCAAGGCCATTCACAATACCCAGCAATAATGAAGTATAAACACTCGCCCGGTCCGGACAAACGCTGCAGTGTGAGCATTGAGTAAAGTTACGTTGGCTCGTTTACACTTCCCTTAGCTTACTGTTTATCCAGACCCCACTGCACGGATGAGAATGTAGCCTTGCAGTTGATGAGTGTGCTTTCGTCTTAGTGTTAGGACAGTAGAATCACTCATTACTTTGTTCAGTTTGAACACCCGGACCCCAAGGAGAGTAGAGTAAGGGTGGGCAGAAGATTACTGTACACCAGTATGAGATGAGTTTTCAGGCATCTTCTTTAACCACCTATACTGTAGGCCTGTCTTCTACACAGACAGATACACCTACAGCTTTAACTAGAGTCTATCATCAGATGGCTGAGCAGTTAGGGAATCGGGCTATTAATCAGAAGGTTACCGGTTCGATTCCCGGCAGCGCAAAATTACGTTGTGTCCTTGGGCAAGGCACTTCACCCTACTTGCCTTGGGGGGAATGTCCCTGTACTTACTGTAAATCACTCTGGATTAGAGCGCCTGTAAAATGGAAATGTATCATGGAGGACCAGTTCCTTCAGCCTCCCATGGATTATAAGCCACTAGGCTTCTATGTTCCTGCATGTAAGCTGCCAGTCCTGAAACACAAAAGCCACTCTTGCGCAATCTGTCTGCTCTCTCCATTCAGAGTCACCCTGAAGCCACCCCTCTGCATGGACAGCCAAGCTGACCAACATGTCATCATGTCATCACCACTGAGGACAACGTGCTTCAGCACACTCCTACTCAGGTCAACAGAAGTTAAATACAGAAACACACTACATGGTGGGTGGGTGGCTGTGTGGAGTGAAAACAACATACAATCGTCTGTACAGTTCATTCACAAACCAATTGAAGTTTCAGGGAAACATGCCAAGTCATCGTCTGAGCAGATTTTTTGATCTAAAGCATATTCTCTTCCAGGATGTAAAAAATGTCCAAACCACAAATCACTCCTTGGGTGTAATGTTCTTGTATTTCAGTCACACATTAACCGCTACACCAGCAGCACCTTGAGCAGTCCTCCATCCCAGCTGATATGCTGTCTCATGTCTCATGATGTGGTTAAATGTTTCTCCTCTTGCATGTTCACTGGCATTGTACACCACGTAATCTTTGTAACCTTTAGTTCTAGGTAAACCCTGCAGACAGTCTAAGCATGCTTCATAATTCAACATCAAAAAGAACAAAGCCAACCACAACTGCTCTCATCAGTCAGAATCCATGTCTAGCCAATCACGTGGTCTGGCTGGCCCACAGGTGGCTCTGGCAGGAAGTGACATGTGCGCTGCAGCTGAGAGGAGGCTCAGTGATGGAGTTAAAGGAGGACAAGGATGCAAGCAGGCCAGTTCCTCACAGCTGGTGTCTGTTAGCCCGTCCAACACCCAGCAGATGTGTGACCCATCGCCTCAGGCCTGGGACAGGCGGGCCCTCACGTGATCCAGCAGGTGTCACTTATTAGGAAATAGTCATGTGGAGGACGTTGGATATGAATGATGGCACTGAGCCAGATGTCCCACCTCAAACACGACCTTCAGAGGTTGTGGTTTTCCTCAATGAAAACTCTTAGTCTGAGGCTGCATGTAGGCATTACCGTAGATTTCGTTGTTTTTTTCTCTCCAACGATTAACCACAAATGTGACGTCCAGGACAGCTACCCCGGGGTACATTTAAGCTCATTAGTGGCACTTGTGCAGTATGCTAATTGTCTTACGGAGTGAGAAATGGCCTTTCAACATGAGTATTATTGAATTACGTGGCCATTAAAGTGGCACATAAGTATCCCCAAAGACAGAGCTGAGCTCTGACAGCTCCAGAAGATGTATGATCTTTTTTTTCTTCCTCCAATTTGTCTCATGCGCTACACTGTGGAAAAACTGAGAGTTTGCTGGAGAACACAGAAGACCCATAAAGCAAAGGCAGGCTGATTCACAAAGCTAATCCTGCAGAGAATTTTCCGTGACTTATTTCTGCCAATACGATTCCTGATAAGGGCTATCCAAGATATTGTGTGTGGGAGTACAGTTATGACAGAAAACTGTCTTGGGAATTTAGAGATAATTCTCCATGCTCCCATTCACGTCTTTTACCACAAAGTTGCACGTCCCACTGAACTAGTTATAGCGAGGGAGAGCATTGGCTGTGGTTTCTGATCATCTTACGCAGAGGGTAGAGTGGACCTCCACTGTGGTGAGACTGAAGATTAATGCTCTCCACCTGGAACAGCCCCCCCCCTCACACACACACATATCTGTCTCTAACAAGGGACCATCCCCCACAAGGGACCATCCCCCACAAGTTCCCCCAAGCCTGGTCCATCTGGCCGGTAGTGTGGAAAACGCTCTCTCTCTCCCCCTGTCTGTTTCTCTTTACACTTTCCACTCTCACATTCGCACCGGAGGGTGTGGTCCTGAGCAGGGCCGCTGGTGAAAAATCTCAGCTCCACTGCCTCTCAGCTGGTGGTGCACAGCTCAGGGTCTGCTGTGGGAAACGGGAACCTGGATGCAGACGGGAAACTGTCTCTGGAGGACCAGGCTACAACCACATTCATTGTCCTTAAAATATACATATTTTTTTTACAAATTTACCTCAAGAGTTTTGGGGTGGGGGCAGCAAGAAGACAACGTGCCTAGATGACAATATATTTTATTCCTACAACTATGAAATGTTATTTCTCCTCCCAATGTTAAATTGTTCTCTTGGGTTTTTCTTTTGGAGTTTTTCCTTGTCTTTTTGAGGCTGGTGTAGGTGCAGTTTTCTGGGCTTATGTGAAGCCCTCTGTAACATTGCTTGTAACAAAAGGGCTGTGCAAATAAAATCTGATTTGATTTGAGAGCAGGAAAGAAATACAGGCCCTGCACACTCCTCTGCAGAGGAACGCGTCTGCACCCTCTATGGAATGCAGCTCCTTATATGTTCACAACCCTCAGATAAAGCATCTCAACTTCAATCTTAATGTTGATGACTGCCTTTCACACTCAGGCTCCAAGACTCGTACTTACAGACTGGTGATTTAATACGAATTGTACTGCAAAGCGACAGAGACGATGCAATATGACAGCGGAGGTGCAGCAGTTTGAGAGTCGGTCCGAAGCGAGACCATTCACGCCTCTTCATGCTCTCCAGTGTGTCTCTCTAGTCCACATGTCCTGCAGCCCTGAGCACTCCCTCCCTGGTCGTAACTGCTGCTCACCTCTAACCCCTCCACTCCCCTCGACCTCTAAGTATAGGTCTCACCCTGCCGTCAAACAAGGCTCTCTGATATACATGAGCGAAAAGTCGACTTGTCAGAGAAAACGTATTATTGAGGCACATGATATACTCCCATGTTGAAATGAGGAGTCTTACTATGCACAGTCTCAAGTGTAGTATCTGAGTGAAAGTTACGGAAACACACATGCTCAAAACTTGCAGGTTAACACTAAACAACACATCCAACTTTCACTGTTTTCGCACCCCAAAAACAAAGCGATATGAAACATTCCAGGCCGGTCCGCCACTTACCCTTTGCTGAAAAAGCTGTATTCCACAAACTTGGTTGAAAAACTGAAACGTAGCAAAAGAGGGCCTTTAGGTCATTATCCTCCTGGTATTTCCCCTGGAGTTGCAGGCCTGCACGGCTCCTCCCAGAGGAAGGAGGATGAGCGTGGCGGAGGTGGCGGTGATGGAGACTCTGATGGAAGTGCAGCAGAGAGACGGACAGAGAGAGACTGAGAGGAGAAGGAACTGATCCAGTCGTGCAGAAGACAGACACACTCTGAGCTGCTCACCAGTGGAGCTGTGACTCAGATTGTAGGGCTGAGACTGGACAAACTCCCAAACTCCTGGACAGCTGCCACCCCTCTTTTCCTTCTCCTCCCACTTTCTGCTCAGAGGCAAAAAAAAAGATAGGAAGAGGAAGAAAAAAAAGAAAAGAAAGAAGTCTAAACGAGAACCAGACGCACAGCCCTGTTTGGTCTGGATGGGAGCAGTGGGGAAGATGATGTCACGAAGCTGGAGCGGGATTTTCTGTTTCTCTCTCTCTCTCTCTCTCTCTCTCTCTCTCTCTCTCTCTCTCTCTCTCTCCCTCTCTCCCTCTCTCTCTCTGTCTCTGTCTTTCTATTGCTCCTTCCATCTCCACTTTTTTGGATAAGCTGATGATCGGGAGATCTAGATTTCAAACAGCAGGGGATTCTAAAACAGCATGATTGAGTTATCACTCTTTACCCCTTTTGTTATTGCTAGAGAGGTTACAGTTGATTGAAGTTTTAAATGTTTTTTGACAAAGTAAGTACACAAACCGCCATTTGGTGGTGCTGACGTTCCCCTTGGCCAGTCATAGGCTAACAGCATCAATGCTGACTGGAAGGACAGGGCTCTTAGACAGATGGGAAAGGGGCCTTCTCCTGGTTGGTCCATCAGGACACAAGCCTTCGAGAGAGACAGAGATTGAGAAAGATATAGAGACATATAGAACAACACACACACAGACAAATTGCTGTCGTTTGGCTATCGATTTGAAACACTCTGAAATGATAACGGTTGCTGTTCAATATCCCACTGAGTGTGGGGCTAGACTGTGTTCTGGCTTGATGCTACTGACAGCTGCACATGCAAGACACCGCTAATGCGACCGCAAACTACCACAAACCCAACAGACATTAGACTCGGCTTATCACCCTGCCCGTACCCCTGATGATTATAATAAATATAACAATAATAATAAACTGAACCTGTCAGTCAAACCCAACTCCAGCTTTTGATTACTGCAAATAGGCCAAACAGGCCAAAATAAGAGTGTGGTCTATTCTGCTGCGTTCCACTATTCCAAAGAGGAACAACAACATTGCACTGCAAAGGCTTGATTTCGACCATATCTTTGCGTTTAAACAAAACTTCAAGCTGTGGCCTGGAAAGTTCACAGGCCTATTCAATAAGTGGTTTCTAACAGCCCCAACCACTATAGAGTTTCTGACTCCATGTTCTGTGATCTGGAGGCCATAGCCGCCCTCCCTCCTCCCCCCCCCCCCCCCCTCCTTCCTCCCCCGCCCCCCTCCTATCCCCCCCTTCCTCCTCTCCCCCCATCTCTCCCATATTTCCTGCATTGCGTTGTGCTGTTATGGCGATGCTAGGCAACAGCTGCCGGGTAATGTTGTCACATCCCATTGAGTTACAAGCTGTTTTATGTTCTGACACAACATGAATATGTGGGTGTGCTGTCCAGCTAAGTCAATTCCAAAGGCTGAAAAATGGAAATCCATCTATTGGCAAAATCCCAAAGGAATGACATAGTTGTCAAGTTGCATTCTTCTACAGTACATACAGTATAGTACCTTCCTGTTTGTTAAAAACAATTCATGTGGACCTGAATTCTTCAAAATGCTGTGGGGGTTTTGAACCTTTGACCTGGTCTGCCGTCAAAAGGCTGTAGGACGGAACTGTACACTTCCCCACAAAGATTATCCTCTAGAACATTCCTCATTTTATAGACCTACGTGTTTGAAGGTGACCATGTCACCAAGTTGTAGTGAAAACAGGGGAAAACACCTCTCTGGGACATTACATCATCTCCAAGCGTATTTACCTTTGAGACCATACGCTAACCTAAATCAGACGCTTCAAAAACGACATCCTCAATGTTAGCAATGTAGTGAACGCTAATGATTGATACGGTTGTGCTCTATGCATGTCTCCATTACAACTGTCAGCAATGTATGTATCTCAGCTGACGTCTGTGTTACAGTAATGTGTTAATAGGGTCGTTTATCCCGCATCAGGGTTAGTGACTTCATCAGGGCAGATGAAAGGCTTGTCCTTCATGGCGGTGCTTCACCAAACCAGCGGGACCTCCGTGACATCATCGTAACAAGGGCCAGCTTTCAAACGTAACACGTGCAACATGGTAATGTCCACAGTACGGATGTATGGAGGAACTGAATCCAGGTAATTGGGTGGGTGTGCAAACAGGGCTTAGTCATGTGGAAATTATGAAAAGAAAAGTTAGGCCACTGAGACATAGTCGTGTGTTTTTGGAAAACGATTATTTTCTTTTTCCTCGTACAAGAACCTTGGACTTGTCTTGGTTATAATTGAAGTATCCACACAGTGCTGATGTTTCTGGTGGTTCTTGTCTCTGCCTGTCTCCTCTCATAGGACCGAAAGGAACAAACCGCTCAGTGGGGATTTCTGGGTAAAGTGACTGTGTCAGTTGTACCAGCTCGTTTATTGCATTTGGACTGCAAACCACTGCAAATACGGAGGTGCCAGCAAACTCACACCGTGTTAAAAATATCCTTGCTATGGGAGACAACACTCAGCTGAGGAGTTAGGGGTTAGGGTTAGCTCAGGAAGAAGGTGCTAATATTGGAAAAACTGAAATTATGAGATTTTTACATTGCTTTACTTTTTGCTGACAATCCTATGAAAATGTATGAACTGTAGTGCCAATCGGGAGAATTGGTGTTAGTACAAATATGTCCATGTATCACATCCTGAGTAATATTCAGGCTCCATTTTGCCAAGAGGAAAATAGACATGTCTGTGGCTGTGTTATTCTATACTCTACCCAGCTGTTCAGATTAAGTGGGTCTAAATTGCAAACATCTGTAGTCAAACCGTTGACTATTTAGTTGACTCTGTCATGCAACGTTTTCACCCCGGCTTCACTAGACTCATCTACGAAACATTTATCTTTTTCAAGTGTGGTCTGCCCAAAAAATAAATTTTCAGCCTGAAAGTGTTTTGACGAAATTCGACTGTTTCTTCACTGTCTACAGGATCAAGAAACAGCCTCTAATAGACACAATCATGGCCACTAAAGAGTTGAGACTGTTTCTAATCTTTTCTTTGGATCTTGGAGTAAATGCATAACCATCTCATCCATCGTCTCTCATGGACTCACCAGACACAACAACACAAAACACGCCAGATCACGGGAGGACTTAAAAAGCAGCATGTGAAAGTGGCCTGTGGATACACACCAGCAGGGACATCAATACAGCCTGAGAGGGAGGTCAGAAGTTACATATTCACTTTCATCCTGAGCCAGGTTCAAGGAGGTGAACCCTTTAGAGCTCCACAGGGACTTGAACCGCAACTCTGAATGATGGGCCTTTTAAACTTGGATCTCTGCACTTGGGCGTCTCTAGGGATGTTTAAACAGAGTCGCTCTCAACAGGCCTGCAGTGAACTAGGACCCAGTTAGGATCAAACCAGGCTCAAACCAGGCTCAAACTAGGCTCCCTGCCATTGTCTGAATCCACAATTTCACCAGTCCACCAACAGCCTATAGATAATGTTGAAATCTGTAAAATCATCTTAACCTCAATCCCTTTTTTGTCACTCTTACTCTGTTCATGTTTCTTCTTCTCTGGTTCTAGAAGGTTTGAGGATGGACAGATGCACCAAAGAAGAAAAAAGGAAGAATGTTTATGATCAACAATTAAGGGAGGAGGAAATGCAGTGGCAGGCAGTTGTAGGTCTTAAAGGGATTCAAGAAGAACAAAGAGACAAGTATGAAGTTATCTTAGTAAGAAACACTGAATGGGTTGCAGCAAATGAAGCAAAGGATCAAATCCATGGCATCCATTCTACCCAAAGAAGGGAAAACTTTCCTACTCGTCAGAAAGACCCGCAATGTGGAAGCTTCACACAGCAGTGAAAAGGTCATTATCATCAATTCCCTGCTGTGGTTTTCATGATCTCCTAAGCTTCACATACAGTACCGTTGACTTCAAGAGAAACACACGCAATGTCCTTTCCACACACTCCTCAACTGTTGAATGGAAATGAGTCACAGAAGTCTGGAGGGACACACCCATGTGCTACACCTCAATGAAAATGTAAAACACCAATAATATTCTATAGTGTTCTTTCACAAAATGTATCCCCACAGAAAAATATCATCCAGTATCATCCAGGTATATTTAAAAATATGGGTGCAAGACAAAAGAATCTAACACATTTAGCCAGGCCGCTAACTTTTCTAGAAATTAACTGTGAAATGTTAGATTACATTACTATAATGTACAATAATGTAATATTATAAAAGCACATCACAGACAGAGGACCATAAGACAGGGAGAAAGCGTTAAAACACCATTATGAGAAGTCATGTGCAGAGGTTGAACAGATAACTCTTTTGGACTTTGTTCCTACCCCAGGTGGACATTTCAAAAACCCAAGCTACTGCTCATTTCCTGAACTCCAGCAAATTTAACCAAACGGTCAAGACATCTGGACACCCAGGCTTATGCCTCAATACAGGGCTCATCTCAGTAGGATATAACTCCCTTTGAGACTTACTTCTATGAAATAACCAGATTAGGGGTTTCTTTTGTAGTGACTAAGAGTGTGCCAAAACAGTGCTTAGCAAAATCACCTCTTATCGCGGTCTGGAAGGGGAGTGGGGCTGAAAGTTAAGAAAAGTGCAGAATATTTACATCCTGGAGAAGTTGTACTGCAGGCAAAGGTTTCTGCTGCAGTCTACAGCTGATAAAAGCCATTCATTACTGTAATTACAGTAATAGAGAATTCCAGGAAATTAGGTCATTTCAATTCCCCGCCTTTCTAAACTCCTTTCAATTCCATTGCTATGAGGAGTTCTGTGCTCCAGCGTGCGTATACAGCACGGCCTCCAGCTGTGTGTTTGCCTTCAGCTTCAAGCTGCCTGCTCATTAAAGTTTTGGAGTTGAGTAATTCCATAACTATAACGAGCCGTCATGCTTGGAGTTTTCATTTTAACTCACAGAAAGTAAATCGGGGTTGATTGTCGTGCATTGGGCCCCGAGTAATGTTTTTTTGTTTTCAACCTTCTGTGAAGTAAGCTGGAGGATGATAACTATGGGCTAGGCCTTCTGCAGTCCCACATTTATGTTGCGCAGAATACAATAAGGAATTTGAGTTATTCTGTATTTGTCAATATTCTAATAATATCAGCATCCGATTCCAAGTAAAAAAATGTATACGTAAAAGCAAATGATGATTATTCAGTTTGAAGATCTATGTCACATTAGGCTACACAGCCATATTGTTTCTCTTGTAGCTGCTACTAGAGCTGTGGATAATCTATCCATTTCAATAATGCACATTGTGACTGAGTCTGCAACCTTCATTATGCAGCGTAATGTGCTTTTCAGGCAGGATCCCTTGTGTAACATCTGGTATGAGTAAAAGTGATTCAGTGTAACTGAAAAGGTGAGCTGGTGAAAGAGTGAGAAAGAGAGTGCATTTGAGAACTAACATGTGCTCAGAAAAACCCAAACAGTCATAACCGAGTCAAGCAGAGATCCTGTTGAAATAGCTGACGAGCTATGTTCTGCACTGTGTGTTTGTGCATCTGATTTCTTTTCTTTTCTACAAAGCGATAATGATAAGTTGTTTGTTTCTGTTTTGTAGAACTTCCTTGATTTTGAAGCAGGAAGGAGAACATCAATGTTTCATTAGTCTGAACTTTTCCTGATTGGTTCAACCAACAATGTATATATTTAGTTCAACACTGGTTGGAAACCCAGCAGCCACTGATTAAGATCAAAACTATCCATACTGGCTTTCCTGTCAAAATAAAAGTTAAATTGTCGATGGATCTCAAAACTCACAGAGCGTAGGAAGAAGTCCTCCAGCTGAGCTAAATGTAGGTGTAACGGTATTTTTAATGGCATCTACTTGTCTCTGGGGTGCAGGAGAGAGAGAGAGGGGGGGGGGAAGAGGGAGGGAGGGAGGGAGAGAGAGAGAGAGAGAGAGAGAGAGAGAGAGAGAGAGAGAGAGAGAGAGAGAGAGAGAGAGAGAGAGAGAGAGAGAGAGAGAGAGAGAGAGAGAGAGAGAGAGAGAGAGAGAGAGGAATTTTAAAAGACAAAGGCTAAATGGAAAGCAGACATCCCTAACAGCCATCCAAACGAGAGAGAGAAAAAAAAAGATTTTTTTTGTTGCCCCGCTCTGGGCCAGAGAGGACGAATAAGTTGGAAATGTGTGAAGCACATGGGGGAGAACAGCTGCAAACCATCTCTCAGTGAACCTATTTCCTTTGATTCCCCTCATTCTGAAAAGGATTAAACACTGATAGTCTGGTGGAACACCAGGTCCCCCAGATGATGCTGCTGGTCAAAGGAGTGACGTGGCCAACCAGTCCTCATGTACACCTGGTCTCATGTATACCAGTCCTCATGTACACCTGGTCTCATGTACACCTGGTCTCATGTATACCAGTCCTCATGTACACCTGGTCTCATGTATACCAGTCCTCATGTACACCTGGTCTCATGTATACCAGTCCTCATGTACACCTGGTCTCATGTGTACCAGTCCTCATGTACACCTGGTCTCATGTATACCAGTCCTCATGTACACCTGGTCTCATGTATACCAGTCCTCATGTACACCTGGTCTCATGTGTACCAGTCCTCATGTACACCTGGTCTCATGTGTACCAGTCCTCATGTACACCTGGTCTCATGTATACCAGTCCTCATGTACACCTGGTCTCATGTGTACCAGTCCTCATGTACACCTGGTCTCATGTATACCAGTCCTCATGTACACCTGGTCTCATGTGTACCAGTCCTCATGTACACCTGGTCTCATGTACACCTGGTCTCATGTACACCTGGTCTCATGTACACCTGGTCTCATGTGTACCAGTCCTCATGTACACCTGGTCTCATGTATACCAGTCCTCATGTACACCTGGTCTCATGTATACCAGTCCTCATGTACACCTGGTCTCATGTATACCAGTCCTCATGTACACCTGGTCTCATGTGTACCAGTCCTCATGTACACCTGGTCTCATGTGTACCAGTCCTCATGTACACCTGGTCTCATGTATACCAGTCCTCATGTACACCTGGTCTCATGTATACCAGTCCTCATGTACACCTGGTCTCATGTATACCTGGTCTCATGTATACCTGGTCTCAGGTACCCAGAGGTACTGCACTATACTGTAGGGAAGAGGTCTCCAATATTCTCTCACCCCTCACATTGAATTGTTGCAGAATCATGGCCACCTGACACTTGTGTCCCTTCAGATCATATCAGACCCGGTCCACCAGTCCTTGTTTTTCAGCGCAGGTCTACCTAGATATATAGCCAGGCATGCATGGTACAGCATGGTTCAGCTTAACACAGAACTGTAAAACATCTTTATTACTGTAATGAGGGGTTGAAAGGGGTGTTGTTACTACCAGTATGAATCCTGGAACGTTGATTGGGCATACAGTACAGCACAGTACATGAACAATATGTTTCAGATTAAACAGTCAGCTCTATGTTTAGGTTTTATCACTTGGGTCATCGTGACCTCTCATCACTCTTCAAACAACAGCCACAAAAATGTTTTATATCCTGTGTGAAGCATCCAGTCTTGATTCAGCCTATAAAACTGTTTTAGAACATCAGATATACAAACAGTTTGGGTCTCAGAGGATGGTGTTTCCCAGCGTGACTCCCTTCCATCCGTCTCTGTGGCTGTGCTCTCTTTACAAACACTCAACACCAACTGTAGCACCTATAATATCACACGCATTTGTAGATCGAAATTTGCAACAGCATCTGAACCAATCCCTGGCCTGAAACATATGTGCTTTTGTCATAACCTAAAAATAAACAAAGATGTTAGTGTTGGTTGAATTCTAGTTTAACCCGTTTTAGAAAAAAGGAAGCTCGAGTCGACACAATAATCACACCTAAGATCTGTGTGTGTCTCTAGAGTTTGACACCTATTTGCATTCAAAGCTTTTGCTGACTTTTTAGTAACCATTTATTCCTAAAAGGTCCAACCGTAGAGTATACTGTACTCTCCATAAACTTGGTGGCAAGGGGAACCAATAATCAGGGTTATACCACCAAACATCATCAGAAGAGGACACCTGTTGTTTCTGAAAGGGCCCAAAGCATGTTTCATACGAGCTCATGCTGACATACAAAAGATATGCAGACAATTATTAGACGGTCATACATGACATAACATACATGTGGCCTCAATCTGGGCCTAGTCATAGACGTACTGTATGTGAAGAGCAATAAGGTCAGGGATTGAAAACATGTTGTTTGGTTTGTTTGCCAACCGTGGACACCCGAAACCTTCTGATGTATTACCCACCCTGGGTTACCTCATTCACAGGTGTAATTCAGTACAAACATTGAGATCAAGATCAACTCATGTCGGAGAAAAAATATAAATCATTGTGAAATCAATTCTGTTGTTGTTTATCTGATGTGACTTGTACTATGATTGAATGTGAAGCAAACACAAACAGCCAAAAGTCAGAACAGTCCAAGTGTTATTAATCAAGTGTTTCTCTTTGAAATTAATTCTCATGACTTCAAAGAGCTTTTCTTTTTTTTCTTTTTTATGAGAAAAAACCCCGGAACAGAACAGAAAACCATGAACATGCCATATTTCTGGTTTGGAGGAGTTTTCTGGAATATTCCTCTGAGCTGTCTTGTGGCCATGTCTCAGGCCCAGTTAAACCTATTCCTACATGACATCAATAGCGGGAACCACCACCACACCTCCCACACAACTCCACCATTCTTACCGGGAGGTAAATTTACACGGCCAATTTACAATTAGCATTGATTGCAAAGCTCCTTATCGACTAATTGGCTGAACTTCTCACAATGCCGACTAAATCAAAGGCAATCGTTTTACATGAGTTTTGTCTACATCTGTGAACATCCAGGCAGGATATGAACCGTTCTGAATGACTTGGCATCGCTCAAGGCTTGGACCAAATAGCTTTCCAACAGTAACTGCAGCAGCAAAATAGCTCCTGGAGTATCATGTCTCTCCCTCCTCATGCCAAGGGTAGCCGCACAGCCTTTCCCCGCCTCTGGTTCTTCTCTGACTCACCAAATCGACCGAACAATGCTTACCATTGAAATCTCAACGGGTGTCTTTAATTGACAGCTGGAATTTATTAGCGCAGTCTAGGTTACCGTGGTAACTCCACAATAACTGGAATACATACATATTCATGACTAAAAATATTTCGGAAGTAAAGGAGCAATGGAACATAAGATGGAAACATCGGACTTTGTTCGGCACAGCGACTAAACAGAGTTAGGGCCGTCTTGAAAACAGCCTTTCAGTGTTGAGCGTGTTTTCGTGCTTAGTCACTATGCTGTCGCCTTTTCCACCCCTGGTTTGTGAGTGGTATTTACCTTTTAGGAGTTATAATTTCCATGATTTGGATAAATGAGGAGGCTGGGGTACAGCTGGAAGCCATTTTGCTCATCAGGCTCTTAGTTATGTTCAGTTCTCTTCTATGTTGTCATGTCAATCTAATCTAACGAGTTTCTGTGTAAACCTCTAGCTATATACAGTTCACGGGTTTTTATGCCGTAAATGATCCTAAATGCTTGAAATCTTATTTTTCTTTTTTAGGAAATGGTTGTAGGAACCAATTAATCAACTAACATGTCAAAATAAACCTCCATGACAAGATGCTGTTTGAGTGGAGCAGATGGTGCAGGACATGTACTGTGTATCCTTTAGTTTACTGCACTGGACATTGTCCAACCAGACAAATGTATCTCTCTTAGTACACCATACAGTCAGTGTAAACTCTTTGTGTATATTGTTGAGTCTAGTTGTTAATGCAACTGTTTGGCTATACACTCAGTCCCACAAATGGAGAAATGATGTCAGTGAGACCTAGAAAGTTCAACTTTAGAGGGTGATTGAGGTGATAAATGATGCAAGCTCACGGGCACTGCATACAACTTCAACATGAGCGTGAAGGAAACTGTCTTTGAAGTGATGGATGGCTCAGAACACCCAGCTGAGAGGTTGCCATGCCAATGAGCTATGAGTCACAAGCAGAGAAGGACCCCCAGGGGTACCTGGTGCAACGCAAGGTCAAAGGTCAGGGCTAAGTGAACCTGAGTTTGGTTAGCTGATTAGACTGTTTATCTTACCAAGTTGTGTTTTTTGTCATGATAAGGATCAATAATTGGCCTACAGGATGTGGTACTGGTTCCTTATTTTTGCCGGCTGGATACCTTGTTTTTTAAGTTATTTCATTCTTTGTATTGTTGAATGATGGAATGTTACTGCAGTTATCGAAAAACCACGAGTTGGTTTTAGCGCTACATTCCCATGTGATGTATTCCCATGTGAAGGATGTGCCCATTGGAACACCAGAAGCAACGTGATTGTCACTTTGTGTAGAGTCTCACCTTGATTTGTTTTGAACTTTGAAACCGGGGAAATTTGAAACCATGATAATATGTTAATACACACAACGATACACACTAATACACACACTTAACAGCACACACACTTAACAGTCCACTTCAGCATCAATGGTTTCAGTTATGAGAGTCCAAAACTTGACAATTTGTCTACACAGTTTACCAAATTATGATTTTTTTTTCTTCTTAATATTGTTGGTAACATGTGATTGTATTAGAACTTGAGTCTGGAGTCACTGCTATAAATGCTTTTTACATTGGTCAACTCTTCCTAAATCTTTTTTTTTAAAGCAGCCAGAAATGCCCAGCTGGATGGATGAGAATCCTAACCCATGAAATTATTATTTTGAGCTAAATGCCTCCCATATTCCCAGAACTTCCTCCTCGCCCCTCCTCACCCCTCCTCGCCCCTCCAGCCCTCACAGAAACACACCAGGAATCTCTGACGTAAGGTTATCTGTCAGCAAGAGCATTAAATCCAAATTAACTTCATGTGACCTAAACCATATGCTAAATCTAAAAAAACACCAGAACAGCCCTCATTAATATCATATTTGTATCATTCACACAAGTGGTTAACTAACTCTGAGTGATATCCATTGTGTTACATTGTGTGTTGAATGGACCTTGAATGGACTCACAAAAGTCAAGCCAGTAAAGAAGTGAGACAGAAACGTTTCTTGTTTCTTTGTGCAGAAGAGAACTTCAGATAATGTGTCTGTTTGTCTTGGAGCCAGGGAAAGGAATGCTCTGCCACTTCCTGCTGTTATGGTTAAAATTGATAGGCATCACTTTCTTTTCATCACTGCAGTGTGGAGGAACCAGGTTTCCTTCCTGCTGTACACTGACTGATTCCACGACAGAAGTCCTACACTTCTTAGGGAACACCAGCAAAACACCATCGACAGACATGGTACAAATGAGGAATGTTGACTGAAGCAATAGACCCAGAACATTAGCATGTCCTATGTATCACTATCAGTACAGTAATTGATTAAAAATAAATGCTTTAGTATTTGACAGAGTAGATTTGAGATTTGAGTAGTCTTGGAAACTCATCCTGAGGCCAGGTAAAGCAGCACAGAGAAGGATTAAGATGAAATGTGAGTAAATACATGTTTATTGAATTTCAACCCCCCACCTGTTTCTTTGGACAACATTTTTTACTTCAGTCAATCAAAATGCTATTTGCATAGTGGTGCAGTGTGCTTGTTTTTCCAATAGGGGGAGTCTCAAAGCTGAGAGAGAAGCTGGTTACCTGAGGGGAACTTGATTACAGGGTTACTATGAACCATAGAAATCTTGGCTGCTTTTTAACTTAGAATTACATTGTCATCACCATAAACAAAAGATTTACAGAATATTTTGAAGTTGGTTACGACCTATGAAGATGAATAGTAGTGTGTGTGTGTGTGTGTCTGTGTGTGTGTGTGTGTATTATGGTCAGTTTAGGAAATAATTCACACTGTCCTTGAAACACATATAAAACACATACACATTCACATATGAAATGTTCACACACATACTTCTGAAAACTCACATTTCTGTACTGTACTGTTCTGTATTGTATTGGACTCTGCTCTGCTTTACTCTGTTATAGGCTTCTCTGTTCTCATCTCCCCACCTCTCCTCTCTCCTCTCCTCTCCTTTCAGGTCAGAATTCCAACCCTATAACAATACAGGAAATACTCCAGACCAAAAGCAACACATACAAAATGCTGTAAACTTGGCCTGTTTCAAAGGCTTAACTGTTTTAATGGGATGTGAGCCAAAACAAGGGACACTGGTGTTCAGAGACTGTAAATAAACAGGCTTACCAGACTGTAAAGAAACAGGCTTACCAGACTGTAAAGAAACAGGCTTACAAGACTGTAAAGAAACAGGCTTACCAGACTTCACCAAATGAGGGTTATACAGTTGATCCTACAGCTTCCAATCAGTGCATCTATGGTGATGCATGTGTAATGTCTTACAGTGCTTGGCCAGTCTAGGTTCTACTGGGTTGTCTTCTACATTTACATGTAGTCATTTAGCAGACGCTCTTATCCAGAGCGACTTACAGTAAGTACAGGGACATTCCCCCCGAGGCAAGTAGGGTGAAGTGCCTTTCCCAGGGGCACAACGTCATTCGAGCTGGAACGACGCACCTCAATAACAACTTCTTTCCCTCTGCCATCAGACTCCTGAACTTCCAAAGCTGACCTGGACTTTTTAATTACCCTCTCTTTACTACCCTTTTTTTCTTATCCCCCCCCCCCCCTCCTCCTCCTTACCCTCCTTACTGGACTGAGCTACCTATGACGGCGCAACCTCAGTTCGCTATCCCCCTCCCACTTCTCCTTTATTGTAACATCCTCCCTCCCTCCCATTGACGAGTTCTCGTCCCACCCCACTAACACTGACACCGACACCTTGCTAACCACTTTAACTGCATCACTTGACTCTCTCTGTCCCCTGTCTACCAGGCCTGCACGATCTTCTCCCCCCTGCCCGTGGCTTACGGATGTTATTCGTGAAGAACGGTCCACCCTTCGAGCAGCTGAGAGGAGATGGCGCAAGTCCAAACTTTTCTGCTCCATGTTCTAAACTCCTCTCTTACCTCTGGCACCTTCCCCTCTGCCTTCAAACAGGCCAGAGTTACCCCTTTACTCAAAAAACCCTCCCTTAACCCTGCCGTCCTCCAGAACTACAGACCGGTATCATTGTTGCCCTTCTTTTCTAAAACAATTGAACGTGCTGTATCTAACCAACTGTCTAACTTCCTTTCTCAGAACAACCTGCTCGACCCCAACCAATCGGGCTTCAAGACCGGCCACTCCACAGAGACTGCCCTCCTTTCAGTCACCACTGCCCTCCAGTCTGCCAGAGCGGCTTCTAGATCATCCGTCATCATTCTGCTGGACCTTTCTGCGGCGTTTGATACGGTTAACCACCAGATCCTGCTCTCCAGACTTTCTGAGATGGGCATCACTGGCACTGCACTCCAGTGGATCTCATCCTACCTGTCGGGAAGATCCTACCAGGTCTCCTGGGGAGGCAAACTGTCAGGCCCACGCCAGCTCTCCACTGGTGTCCCACAGGGCTCCGTCCTTGGTCCCCTCCTCTTCTCTCTGTACACCACCTCACTTGGACCAATCATCACCTCCCATGGCTTCTCCTACCACTGCTACGCTGACGACACGCAGCTGTACCTGTCATTCCCTCCGACCGATCCGGGGATCTCAGCTAGGATTGAGGCCTGCCTCGCAGACATCTCCGCCTGGATGACTGAGCACCACCTCCAGCTGAACCTTGCCAAAACGGAACTTCTCATCATCCCGGCCAAACCCTCCATCTCCCATGACTTCTCAATCACCCTGGGATCTGCGACGGTGACCCCCTCATCCTCTGCCAGGAACCTTGGGGTTACCATGGATGACGAGCTCTCCCTCACGGCCCACATTGCTGCGGTCTCCCGGTCGTGTAGATTCACCCTCTACAACATCCGGAAGATCAGGAGATACCTGTCTGAGCACTCCACCCAGCTGCTTGTCCAAGCACTTGTAATCTCCAAGTTGGACTACTGCAACTCGCTGCTCGCCGGTCTCCCATCATGCGCAACCCGCCCTCTTCAGAGGATTCAGAACGCAGCGGCCCGTCTGGTCTACAATCTACCCAGACGCTCCCACGTTACCCCGCTCCTCATCTCCCTCCACTGGCTACCCATAACGGCCCGCATCAGATTCAAGACCCTGGTACTGACCTTCCGAGCAGTGAACGGGACTGCGCCCGACTACATCAAGTCTCTCCTGCAGCCTTACACCCCCACACGCCACCTACGGTCTTCTTCAGACAACCGCCTGGTGGTCCCACCTCTCAAGACCGCCCGGTCCCAGCACAAGCTCTTCTCCTGCCTGGCACCCCAGTGGTGGAATCAACTCCCCACCTCCATCAGAGACACGGACTGTCTCTCCACCTTCAAGAGAAGGCTCAAGACACATTTGTTCCGGGAGTACAATGGTACTTAGGAATGGTTTGCTGAACCCAACGCTAGTTTCCTCAAGGTTCACAATGACTCTTGCTTAGACTGTTGCTCTTGTTGGTTAGTGGTAGCTGATTTAAACTGTTGTATTCTTTTTTTAGTTAATCCTATTTTTATTGCTTTCCTACAGGTACACCTGCACTTAGAGATTAATGTTGTGTAATTTTTAACTTGTTTAACTACATTCTCTTATGGTTTCTTCCCTTTAGCACTATTTTTTGGTTGTTCACAATATGTACTTCTTGTTTTTGACTACCCGCAATGCTGTGGGGCTATCTTGTTGTTATTATCAGTGACCTATGCACTTTGTGAAGCTCTCTCTTGGAAGTCGCTTTGGATAAAAGCGTCTGCTAAATGAATAAATGTAAATGACAAAATAATCCCACCAACATTATTGTGTGGCAATAAAGTTTGCATCTACCTATCACAGCTGGGAATCGAACCAGCAACCTTCTTATTGGCAGCTCGATTCCCCAACTGCTCAGCCATCTGAGCCCCCATCTCCTGTCAAACGTAAACAGTTATTTGGTCATTTCCGACAAGAACAGGGTGTGACAGTCCAGGAAACGAGAAGATTGTGTAATGGCAGGTCTCACATGGCCCAAATCAAGGTTAACCAGGCAATTGAGTTTGACTGTTTGAGAGGAAATGAGTCTGCCCAGGAACCTCACTGATGGTTCTTGTGATTATATTGTGATGCCATTAAACTTAACTAGGCATCTATCAGCATCTATATGGTGGTATGATAATAACAGCTAAAAGCTTATCTAGGAAAAGGTATGTTTTTGTATTATTCCAACAAACATATGTCTAGCTCACAATTAACACAGTAAAAAGACAGAAAAAAAGAAGGAAACACGACAATAATAATAATACAGATCCACAAAGCAAAGCTGGCATTCCTTATGATGTAATGTGTGCTGAGCATGAGTCCTGACCTTCAGAGGGGAGGACAGGGAGGTGGGATGGAGTTAGACTTCAAGTCTTTCTTCCCCTAGTTAACAAGACATGTGATTAAGCAGTGCTGCAGGCTTCTTAGCTCCACTGCAGTCGGTCTGGCTACTTCTCCAGAGGGAATACGACCACAGGCTACCAAGCTAACACAGAGGTCAAGGTAAGCAAGGGTAGATTGTAGCTTAAAATGTCAGTGCTTTCCCAAAAACTGTACAGGGTTGAGTTAAGGAATTTTGTGGAAGTTTGTAAGTGTTTATTATAAATAGGTTACCTATTGACTTCTCTTACTGGAGAGTTTTGTAGGCCTAGAGATGGTATGACATGCATTTCCACTTGCGGTTTCAAATGTCATGTTACTACCAGCTCAGCAGTATGTGTTTTGATGGTAATCTGTTATCGGTATACTGCTGTGGACTGTCCTATATCCTGGTTTAATCAATTTGATTCACTTGTGACTTGGAGGCATTTTATCTTACAAGTGGAATCTTATAGGTGGACTATTTTGAACTGGAAAACCAGTTCAACATAAACAGACAGATTTGACATTTTTATTGCAATTCTTGACAGTCCATTGTTTTCATAAGTGCTTAATAACTTTAGAAATGTGTAATGAGATTAGTTCAAGGCCAAAGCTCTCACCTTATAACTCAGATATTCAACAACTAGAATGCATTGCTGTGAAACCTACAATCTGTCCTTATTTCAGATCAAACTAACTTTGGTTACTTAACCAGTTTGTTCTTGTTCGGAACATGGTTTCAACTGAGTCGCAGTCTTACACTTCTTGTTATCACCCCAGCCGTCCTTTAGCAAATACAACTGTAGTTGAGCAACAATCCACCTGTTGTAGGCCCTACTGTACACTGTAGCTGACACAAAGCAGGAGGGAGCCATCCAAATCATGTGAGGAACCTCTGATTCAGGAACAGTTTATAAGCTTCAGTATCAATATCATCTGGGAAAAGTACTAAAGGTTTTGAAATTCTCAAAGGATTTCCGAATAGTCAAATCACTCACACCCTGTACGCAAACACACATAACCATACAAACTGCTCCGTTCTTGTGTGTTGGCCGTGAGAAAGCAGAGAAGGTCCATAATACATGGACTGTATTGTTATGACGAGTCATTATTTGTCTACCAGTCAGTGGTTAGCAAGACTCTGTTTTACTTGTTGTCATAGCGGCATGCTTACTCTTTGGATTACCAGTCAAGTTGGTGAAACAGAAATGCGCTTACGGTGTCTTTTTTCCTAATTACGCAGTGCCTTGCAGAAAACAGGACCGTTTTGAAATAATACTTGGTTTCTGGTTGTTGTCTGTCTTTAAATACAATGTTTTTATTAATATTGTGTCTGAGGATTTCATTTTGTGTACAGCCTGTGTGTCTGTGTGTGTGTGTTCTGGATCAGTGCAAGCTACCTCATCTTCAGCAAAACTAAATACATTTATTGTGAAGCAGCAGCCTGGGAAAAATGTGGCCTTGCGTAATTTGGTGAGGCGCAGACAGGTCGACTACTCTCCATGGCGATGTGATGGTTGTGCTGGAGCCAGGTCACAGGGTAGCTTGTACTAGCAGTCTGAGCCCGAAGAAGGAACTACAGTAGGTCCTATTTACCTATGTCTGAGTTACTACTGTTCAAGAAAGGGATTAGCCAATGGGCCCAACCACCGATTTAAATCCTATCTGGTATTTGAATGTCTGCTGGAAAACAGATATCTTCTGAGAACCTGTTTGCGTGCGTGTCAGTGTGTGTGTGTGTTTGTGTGTGTAGGTGTGTGTGTGTATGTGTGTGTGGGTTTAGCTGTTTTTCGTAAGGGAACTCTGCACCTTGTAGTTGGAGCTCAGGCGAGGAGTATGTCACCAAAATACCAGTTTAAGGCTCACTGGGTTGAAGTGAGAGCACATGAACTCTGGATTAAGGAACAGAACTGGCAGCAAACATGGTTTGGTCTGCTTTGTGGGTCTTAGATCATAGACCCAAGTTGCTTGCTAATCACTCAAACTGGTCAGTGTTATCGTATACATAGAATGCTATGAGTTAATTTTATTAATAAAACAATATTGCAAGAGAAAGATAAAAATTACACACAAATCACATTGACACATGCCATCTCAGCAGATGCGTTGCTCAACATTTATACATTAACATTGGACCAGGAATATGCTGTTACACCCAAGATTTCGCCCATTCAGTATGGATTTATTGCTGCCTAAAGGAAATAATTAAAACCATTTGCCCAAAAAAATGTTTTGGTATTCTTACATCAGATAAATGTGAATGCTTTTGGGGGTTGAATAGGGTTAACTATTTCAAATGTGGATATGTGTTTGGATGTAAATGACTGTGATTTACCTGGCATGCTAGAACTATCCGAATTGTTTTAATGTTAACCAAAGCATGATCTATGTTGTAATAGGCGAGGAGTTGTAGTAGTCCTTGCTGCTTACTTAGCGAGATTATATGCATGTACCCCGTTAGCCTAAATTCGCCATGCTCATTTCCATTGACAGATGTCAATATTTCACTGCTCCCACAGCTTAACAAATTCAAATAGAACAGGCTCAGCTAAAAAGAAGCTTAACATTCAAAATGTTTATGGCCCTGACCATTTTATTTTACATTTTATTTAATTCTACTTCCACTTAGTACTGCTAGTTTATGTACCCTTAGTATAGATAGTCCACATATTCTAAATTTAGGACCCTATATGTTTATTGTATGCACCTTCCTGCCAAAGTAAATTCCTTGTCTGTGCAAACTTTCATGGCGAATAAATCCTTTCTGATTCTGATTCCTTACACTGTTTGTCAACACTGCAACAGTTATCTCAAGTAGTGTACTTTTTCGATAAGCTTGGCCTTTAAAGCTTTGTCTTTGAAGGATGACCAGTAGACTGAACACTATGTTTAGACTGTCTTTACTGCCTTACTGCTATTTACAATTAATGGATGCAGGCATATCACCCTACAATATTTCTTGTATGAAGAGTGTTCAACCCTCTTTTTCAACATTTCAAATTAACAATTATCTTTAATCTATTTTTCTGTTGTCTTCCTTTTGTAGCACCATGTTGCCAATGTCTGCCATGGCGAAGAAGCTAGACCTGTCTAAATTGACTGATGAGGAGGCCAAACACGTATTTCAGGTCGTCCAGAGAGACTTTGACCTGAGGAGAAAAGAGGAAGACAGGCTTGGGTAAGTGTAGTATGGCTAGTCTTCTTACCACGATTTGCAGGCAGTTAAAGGACTAGCAGTTATCACATCAATTGTTCTTCTGTATCTTATTTATTTCTACAGAGCTATGTTGTCAGCTTGTAGGTCTCTGACATGTAATGCACTGTACACAACTTGTAGCGTAGATGCAGTGTAAAGCAGATTATTAGTGCAGTTTAAAGCTCTTTGTGAGCTCAGACGGCCATCTCCTCAGGGGTCGTGTTAATCCGGTTCCCTTTAATTGCCAGTTCTGCGGTATAGGATTAGGAGTCAAGGGTTCACATTGGAGTCAATTCGGTCAACAGGCTTTTTTGTTCCCTATGGTTAGCGTTAGGGTTGGTTCCTGCATTTACAGACAGCACAGCCTTTTAGAATTTCTTAGTTGTGGATTGAAGATTCAATTTTAGTCGTAGTCAAAAAAACAAACAAAAAACTAAAACACCGCACTGACCCAGCCTACATGAGCCAAATTTGCGGCCAAACGACTGAGGCCGAATCGTCCCAACGTTGGGCTGGACGGAGCTCAGGGGTGACCCGCCAATCACATGACCTGTTTCTGAAGCCCGACCGTGTAATGCCAGATAATTGGTCGGCTGCATTCCTGATGCTCCATGGCTTTCTGGTTGGATGGAGTCCACAAACCAGCTGACTTTAACATTAGCCTGGGACTGAAGTCTTCAAAACCAAATCAGTTTCTAAACGGTTAGATTAGCAAAAACAATAAAATGCCATGTTGGTTTATCATGCTATACAAATTCAAGTTTGGTATTTTCACGTAGAAAGTAGTTTGATCAATCCTGTGACCTAGTCTAATACAGTTCTTAATACCACACCATGTCTGACCACTTCAAGTCTCTGAACTAGAACCTGGATATCTGCTTACGGTCTTTTACATCATTAGCCAAGCACTTGTGACTGCAGCGAGTCGTTTGTTTTTGGGAGTATGTTTTGATCCCTCGTGAAGTCTTCCTCATCAGATGCTAACGTAAGACGTCATAATTAGATTCCCTTCTGGGGCCCGTATGTTCTTCATGAATAAAACTATTCAGGTTGAATCCGATGTCTTGTTCCCTTGTGTAACATATTGGATTAAAGTTTACAGCATTGAGATTCTTTGACAATAATTTGCAGGGTACAGTATACCATACTATATAGTTCTAGAATGCAGGTGGAAGGGAGTTCAGTATTACATGGAAATATGCTGTTTTGGTGTGTGTGTGTTGTAGAGTTTGTGTGAAAGTGTAGCAGATATAGTATGTGATTCTGGGGTTTTCCATGAGAGACAGATATAAAGGGCATGTTACAAGGGACCCAGCTTAATAAACCTTCCAACCATCATTCCTTTCTCTGTTGTGCACCCTTCTTCAGCTTAGTCAACTGACTCCACTGCTGTTCTTTAATTTGTGTTAAATAAATGATTAAACAGGGTTTTATTTATAATCAATATAACTTTACGGCACTCAGAAAATATGATCAGTGACGGCTGAACAGTTTGTAATTGATTAACTTGTTTGCAATTGCGCAACGGCAAACCGGGTCAGTGAAGTCCCAGTCAGACTGTACGTATGTTCATGTGTCGAGGCCTATGCGACCAAGCTCTGGAATTCATGTGGCAAATGTGTTCCTTTGTGAGAGGAAATGACCATATCTAAGTCACATGGCCAAATTGAGCCCAACTGTTCTTTTCTCCGACTGAAGAAAGCACTCTCCTCTCTCTATCTCTGTCCCCATGACAGAGTCAGTCTCCCAAAGACAATTAGTTCTGTCTCTCCCCCTGCTCTGATTTGTCAGCTGTACTTTGTCTTGCCTTACAGATATTGTGCCCACTTTTTTCTCTCTTGTTTCTGCTTTCCATCCAAGTGAGTGTTGTTTGTTTTGCCCGTGGTTGTTTTCGTCTGAGTAGAAGAGGAGACTAATTCTCACTCATGGTTCTCATTTTGTATTTAAGGCACATGCCTGGATCCTGTCAAACCACAGATATGTTGGATCAGAACATTGGAAACATAGAGAAGCACATATTTTATAGCGCATATTTTGAAAATATTGAAACGAGAGAGAGAGGGCGAAGGAGGACCGAGCAACAGAGAGAAGATGATGCGCAAACTGAGAGGGGGAACAGTGGGGCAGGAAGGGGAGCACAGGAGAGAGAAAAAGAAAGAGAGAGAGAGAGAGACAGGGAGAGGGAGAGAGGGAGGGAGGGAGGGAGAGGGGGAGGGGGAGGGGGAGGGGGAGGGGGAGGGGGAGGGAGAGGGAGAGGGAGAGGGAGAGGGAGAGGGAGAGGGAGAGGGAGAGGGAGAGGGGGTGAGAGAGAGAGAGAGGTGGTCAGAGAGAATGGTGTTGATGAGCATCCAAGAGACGTCCTTGTAAGGGAGAAGTGTTCTTCCTGGGGTCTGGACTCTATCTGTCTGGCTCATACACCCCTTTGGAGAGCCAGCTAAACAGGGGACTGAGATTTAAAGCCTTTTATCAAGTTAGAAGGGGAAAATAAAAATCAATTTAGCATCCATGCGATCATGCTAATAATGTTGAATATTTTGGACAGCAATATAGTCCTCAACCAGATGTGTGTATTATGGGATGTAGCCCTCTCTGTTTTTAAAAACATACAAACTGAAATCTTAGACCCATGTGTTTAGTATCTGCCTGAGTGAACACTTGATTATCAATTTAATCATGGTATTGGTACAAAATCTAACGTTATATAAATATTGTAATGCAATATTCAATGGCTGATCCACATTCGGAACAAAACATTGTCCAGATACAGTAGATGATAGTTCGAAACACCTTTCTTTCCTAGGAACTGTTTTTTATTTAGTCAGCCCCAAAATGAGTTATCACAAACCAGGTTTGTTCCCTAAACTATCTCTCTGACTACTGTACTGCCAGACCCCACATAGCACTTGTATCACACCCCTATACCAACGAGCGTCTTCAAAACTGAGTGCCAAATCCAGAAGTTCTGCCACGTGCCACCAAGCAGCTAGCAGCTCCCTGCTACAGGGTACGGATAGCTCCCGGATTCACTCAGAGACAGGAAATAAACCTAGTCCATGGGATCTCAATGTCAAAGGAGGACAGATTTAACTGATATTACTTTTATATCCCATGGCTAATACCCCACAGCTGGGCTGTGGTTTCTCTGAGGGCTCATCGACCTATCTGAGCCAACGACAAAGTCCTCTTCCTACCCCGAGGATGGGCTGTAATGGGATAAGCATGACCAGATAAACGTCCTAGCCAGTAAGGGTGGCTGTCATCCTTGATGGGCGCCTACCAGACTCCACCCGAGTCGATTCATTCTGCCTTTTTCACCCCGGCATCTTTATCGATGTTCCTTCTCTCTGCAGTGCTAACAACACCAGAGAGACTCAGTGGTTTTAATCTGAGAAATGTTGAAATTCTATAGCTGCAGTTGGTGGCCTAAATGTTTAGAGTCAGACTCTAGTAGAGAGAGAGAGAGAGAGAGAGAGACAGAAAGAGAGAAGAGAGAGAGAGAGAGAGCCTGTGTTTATGTCAAGGTTTGTGAAGATGTGCAGGCCTACTGTATTTTATCTTGTATAATGAATTTTTCCCTCCGCAAAATCATTTAAAAAATTAAAAGTCTGTTAAATCTTCGGGTCTATGAATGGCAAAAACCGTTACATTTTATTTAATCCTCATAAATTAGCTGAACATGGAACAATGCATGTCACCCCTTACTGTGGGCTGTCTGTGGTTTCTGGACAGCATTTTATAAGCCTTTCATTACTGACATCATACTGGTTGAGTTGAGTGTGTTGCTAATTCCTATAATCACTTTCTTAATTACCCTTTAATTGCAAAGTTCTAAGCAGAGTCACATCTGGATCTCATCATAACTAGGCCCTATTTTTCCATGAAGACCTTAATGACTTCTCTGTGCTGGATGAAAGTATTAAGTTATGTTGATGGACACGACAGACCAGTGGAATCACTGTTTGTCGTGATTGTTGGAGTGATGTGGCGACATTTGCAAGAAGGAGATGTTATGTTTTTTGACCCATGTTTGTTTAAAATCTTGCCATGGAGTCTATTTGTCTTGACCAACAGGCATGGTTGATTATTCTGGCCATTTTTCCAAAACATATGGTTCCTCTTAGAGAGAGCAATAAGGCTTTCAGCTGCTGGTTGATGACATTATATTGGCGTTGGGGTTTTGAACTTACTGTATGATACACTACCCCAGCTGGAGGGGAGGCACAATGTGGGTCATTCATCTCCTCAAGGATGTTTGGCTGATGATGTTATAAATATGGATTCATCTCCTCAAGGACGTTTGGCTGATTATGTTATAGATATGGATTCACATATGCCCGCCAGCAGAAGACACAAGCCTTTGTTCTTTTTGATCTGTTTGTTTTTGCCTCCATAGCCTCCAGGTTTTCTGAGTCCTATTCATTACGTTCTATAACCCAGGGAGTCACTGTCTTCTGGGACTGCTAACCTGACAGAGGGAGGGAAGACAGCCAATACTGTGTAGTGTTCTACAGTCCCACTTTGTTTCACTGTCTGTCCATCCATCCATCTGTCCATCCATCTGTCCACCCATCTGTCCACCCATCTGTCCATCCATCCATCTGTCCACCCATCTGTCCACCCATCTGTCCATCCATCCATCTGTCCACCCATCTGTCCACTCATCTGTCCATCCATCTGTCCATCCATCTGTCCATCCATCTGTCCATCCATCCATCTGTCCACCCATCTGTCCATCCATCTGTCCATCCATCTGTCCATCCATCTGTCCATCCATCTGTCCATCCATCTGTCCATCCATCCATCTGTCTATCCATCCCCACCAGGCCTGTATATATCCCTTTCCATCAGTCATTATTCGACATCTCCTCGTCCCTCTCTTCCAGCGACCTGAAGACCAAGATAGAGAAGGAGGACACCAAGCGAGAGCTGCTGGTGGGCACCCAGACCAGCCTGACGGACTCCCTCTGCATCCGCTGCCTGCAGCCCTTCAAGTTCCTGGTGAACAGCAAGCGGCAGTGTCTGGACTGCCAGCTGTACACCTGCAAGGCCTGCAGCCGCTACAACAAGAAGGAGAGGGGCTGGGTGTGTGACCCCTGCCGCATGGCCAGGTGAGGACCTGTGACACACACCGCTTGTACTCTTTAGTGATTATTGTTAGGGAGGGGGGAGGCGATTGGGGCAGACTTGCTGCATTCATTGCTGTGGTTACTCGAGTGGTTCAGCCAGTGTGAGTTCCAAAAATGCGAAGGGATTACTCACTCAACAGAGCTTTTAAAAATTATTTTTGTTTCTGTGAAACAATAGACTGTGCTACAGTAGTGAACATGGAAGACTTCCAATACTAATGTAGCAATTCAAATAAGCTCATGACTCCGGGTATCCGGGCAGACTGAGAGGCCAGTGTCGACAGGCGCTTTCATTGGCCATTGACATCCTCTGCCTCTGTCCAATCTCCACAGTCCTGGACTGAAGCATCAGACACTTCACCATCCTGCATCTGATCCATTTGAATAATATGGAAAGATTGGTTCTCACTCGGGACAGAAACCCATGTATCAGATATATCAAGGACTGTTCTGAAGTGTTTATAACTGTCTAAATCAGCAATTCCCAATTTATGGGCCATGGCCCTCTAGTGGCCCGCTAGGGCAATACAGGTGGGCCGCCAAACCAATGAAAACTCAAATAGGAAAAATGAATAAATATCTTACGTAATATTGATTTATACTGTTGGCAAATTTGTACACATTTTACAGTAAAGTGACATTTTGCCTGTACAGTTTTTCTCCATGGCTTTGGTTCAATTTTTGAAACAGAAATTACATTTTCAAAGCTCCACTTGCATTTACATTTAGTCATTTAGCAGACGCTCTTATCCAGAGCGACTTACAGTAAGTACAGGGACATTCCCCCCGAGGCACGTGGGTGAAGTGCCTTGCCCAAGGACACAACGTCATTTGACATGGCGGGAAATCGATCCGGCAACCTTCTGATTACTAGCCCGACTCCCTCACCGCTCAGCCATCTGACTCCGCATTTAACAAAATAGCCTATATGATTCATACATAGATCACCTTCAAAAGGTCATATCTCACCCAAAACAGTTAACTCATGCTTGAAAACCAAATAATGTTCTCATATAAAAATAGTCAGTGCCCCAAAATAAAAAGTTCCTTCTCGATTGCTTTGGCTCATTTCTTGAGAAAAAAGATGACATTCTCAAACCTTTACGTAAATACAAAATAACCTAGATGGTTCAGCAAAACACCACGGAACACCTGCAAAGGATCATCTCTTTCCTAAAACAGACATCTTATCAGTCAAAACTAAATCCTTTTCTCAGTCAGTGCCCCCAAAATGAAAATGCCCTTTGGCATTGTGTGTAAACAATGCAGGTCCAAATGTTCAGATGTTTTGTCAGTATGGCAGTGGACCTTAGAAATATCCTTCACGTGCACTGTGCTACAGTTACTGTAATTTTTCATGACCGAAACGCCAATAGTTACGCTTAGCACGTTGAAGAAAGACCAACTGACATTTCCGCCTTACGTAACTTGCATACGCCCACTTCAATTCACTATGCACGCATCACTTCCGCATATTGCATAAGCAAAGTCAACAACTTCCGGTAGCGAGCTGTTACGTAAGCTCTCTAACACAAAATGACGTTTTTTACGAGGAGTTTGGGTTGTCCTACCAAAATGACAATCAACAATGGACAAAGGATGTACGTTTCAAGCTATATTGACAATTACGAAGATAAGGTTCATCTGACTCATACAGTAAACGTAGCTAGTGCTAGCTAGGCCGCAAAAATATTTAAGCAATGCAAGTGGGCCTCAAAGTGGAAAATATCTCTCTGTTGGCTCTGCTTGAAATATAGGCAGTGTTTTTCCTCTGTCTGTTCGCTCATACATCTTCTGCCTCTCCATTTATCATCCACCTGTCTATCCACCCACCCATTCCTCCATCCATCCCTCCATGTATCCATCCATCCATTCCTCCATCCATCCCTCCATGTATCCATCCATCAATTGTTACCCCTGACCTATTTCTCTGCCCCCCTGTGTGCCCCCCTCTGTGCCCCACTCTGCAGGGTTCTGAAGATAGGTACTCTGGAGTGGTACCATGAGAACGTGAAGTCGCGCTTCAAGCGTTTCGGCAGCGCCAAGGTGATGCGTTCCTTGTTCAAGAGGCTGAGCGGTGATTTCAGCGACTCACAGAACAACCTCACAGGTGTGTGTGTTCGAACACGGTATCATACATGCTGTTCCATACATGTAGCACTACATGCTAATGTTAGCGCTGCATCTAAACAGCACTCTCAAAACGGTGATAGGCGTTAAGTCTCAAAAAATAATCTTTGTCCTTTTGTCATTATATTATTATTTGTATGGAATACACATTCAATACACCCCACCTACACTCTCACCCTGTCCTACACACACACTCACTCCTTCTTACACACTCACGGTCACCCGGTCCTCCAGTTTGACCTGAGGAGGCCTGAACCTCCAGCTGAAGTGACAGGGCTCACGTTCAGAGTTCATTCCTCTCAGTCAGCTGGAGCTTACAGTTAGAAATCCTCAATAAATGAAAGGCTTTATATAGTAGTGCTACAGCTGCTGCTCCTACCGTTACTGCATGTCAATAGCATCTCAACGTGTGACTTGATACAGGTTGCGTAATTTTTACGTACTTAGCAACAACCTTACACGTCTATTTATATCTGCCACCTGGCTATAAATACCTTTATGGCTCTGAGTTTAGTAACCCTGGTTGTGTAACTTTCGTAAAGTGAGATCCAACTGTACACTATATTTTGTCCTTCTCAGTAAATTCTGGATTACTGAAAATACGTTTTTCTCTCTCGTTTTTGGGGTGGGGGGGATCAGTAAGTCTCTCTACAGCTTCTGCCGAATCAGACAGAGTTATTCAATCTCTTCCATCCTTTCAGTTGTTCCGCATTCTATCCTCCTACAGCTGTGTTCTGACTAGGCCTCTTCAGAGAAATGCTGAGGCCTGGGTTAATGTCCTCTGACCAGAGAGATGCTGAGGCCTGGGTTAATGTCCTCTGACCAGAGAGATGCTGAGGCCTGGGCTAATGTTCTCTGACCAGAGAGATGCTGGGCTCAGACCTGGGCTAATGTTCTCTGACCAGAGAGATGCTGGGCTCAGACCTGGGCTAATGTTCTCTGACCAGAGAGATGCTGTGCTCAGACCTGGGCTAATGTTCTCTGACCAGAGAGATGCTGGGCTCAGACCTGGGCTAATGTTCTCTGACCAGAGAGATGCTGGGCTTAGACCTGGGCTAATGTTCTCTGACCAGAGAGATGCTGGGCTCAGACCTGGGCTAATGTTCTCTGACCAGAGAGATGCTGGGCTCAGACCTGGGCTAATGTTCTCTGACCAGAGAGATGCTGGGCTCAGACCTGGGCTAATGTTCTCTGACCAGAGAGATGCTGGGCTCAGACCTGGGCTAATGTTCTCTGACCAGCCACCTGGACCAGGTGTCACCTCTTGGCTCTTGTGTGTGATTGTTATACGTACGTGGAAAAAAAAGTATCCACCATTACAAGAAATATTGACTTTGCATTAAACGGTTATAGTTTATGTTTGTTTACAGTTTTTCTCAATTGGTTTGGCTCATTTCACGAAACAGAAATGACATTCTCAAAACAACACGTGCAAACCTCCAAACCGCTGGGCACTTGTTCACAACAGATTGGAATTGTTCATTCCTTTAATCAAATTGCAATTGTATTAGCACATCCTTGTAAATGACAAGTGCAATTGCCTACAGTTTGCACACATTTCAAATGATTTTGCACATCTTTGAAATGGTTAGGTATAATTGCCTTCAATTAGGCCAACTATCAATTGAAAATATCTTGCTGGTCTAAACTGACTGTTATTTCTCAGTCGAGTGGTTGTTCTCTGCAAAACATATTGGCATAATTTCCTTGTGTACATCATCACCTGCACAATAGTTCACTCCACTGTCAAAATCTTTCAGGCACATAATACCATGAAAAACATAATGGTATATACTGTAATATGGATCTCTTGGATCATCTGCTTACAGTCATTGTCAGGTGCAAGTATAACTTTACTAAACAAGGGGACACATCCGATCACCAATCACACAGTAAGTTTAGTTAGCTGACAGGAGCTATCCAGGAGTGTAAATCCTTCCATCAAATATTTAGAGCTTGTCCCAGGCCAGCTCGGGGGAAACATCACTGTTTGTGCTGCCATTTCAGAGAATGGTGTAGTCACCCACATTCCCAGTCTTGGCCCATACAATACCCAGACACTCCTGGTGTCCTTGGACTGCCTGCACTCCGATCTTATCCCTCTACATGAGACCACTTTCTTACATTTGTCATTGTGTGGGACAATGTAAGCTTCCACCGTCACCCGCTCATCAGGATTCACTGCCCATCAAAGAATGCTAATGGTGCTCATATCACCTAACTCCCCATTCCTTAAACCTATCCAGGAGGTTTTTTCTGCATGGAGGTGGAGGGTTTATGAGCATCGGGCTCAAAACCAGAGGTCCCTGCTCCAGCCAATGGATGCTGCTTGTGATGATGTCACAGCAGATCAGTGTAGGGGATTGTTGCGGCATGAACAACAATTCTTCCCCTGTTGCATCGTAAGGGAGAACATCAGATGTGATGTCAATGAAATCTGTGGCCAGACAGACAGTGAGGACGACAACTAGTGAAACTCCAGCTTTGCTTTACTTTCTTACTGTATGTGTTTCCTTCTTGCCATGAAATGCACCCTCTGCAACTCTGACTAGGAGGGGGTCACTTGCCTGAAACTTACTGTGGTTACTCATACTACTAGTGTAGGTTATACATAATGTTAGTTTTGATGTGCTTATTGTATGAAAGTATATTGTGCTGTACACATTTCCTGTAACAGTAACCATGATGTATGGCAATTACAGTAACAATTTCCATGGCAGTATAAGTGCAATATGTGATATGAAACCTTGTAGGTTACTCTTGAATTACTGTAATCTTTTTTCTGTTTGATACACATTTACATTTTACATGTATTCATTTAGCAGACGCTTTTATCCAAAGCGACTTCCAAGCTGTCTGCTTTACAAAAGTGCATAGGTCAATGATCCTAAACAATGAGATAGCCACAAAAACATTGTGGTTAGCCAAAACATGAAGCATACATTACAGTATTGTTGCTTGCTTTTCTACAGGTGCACTCTTGCACTTTTGAGGTTCATTTTGTTTAGTTGTAACTTGTTTGGCTACATGCTCTTATGGTTCTTCTCTTTGGCACTTTCTGTATTTGGGTTTTTCACAATGTATGCTTCATGTTTTGGCTACCCGAAATGTTTGGGGCTATCGCGTTGTTACTGTATGATCAGTGACCTATGCACTCTTGTAAAGCTCTCTTGGAAGTCGCTTTGGATGAAAGCATCTGCTAAATGAATAAATTTAAATGTAGATTGAGACACATTATATTCTGGAAAGAAAACATCTACTACAGTAACTGTAGCACAGTGCACATGAGAGATATTTCTAAAGTCCACTGCCATACTGACAAAACATCTAAACATTTTGACCTGCAGTGTTTACACAATGCCAAAGGGACTTTTCATTTTGGGGGCACTGACTATTTGTATGAGAGAAAGATTTAGTTTTGACTGATAAGTTGTCTGTTTTAGGAAAGAGATGACCCTTTGCAGGTGTTCCATGGTGTTTTGCTGAACCATCTGGGTTATTTTGGCAAATGTATTTAAAGGTTTGAGAATGTTCTATTTTTTTTTCGAGAGATGAGCCAAAGCAATCGAGAAGGAACTTTTCATTTTGAGGGCACTGACTATTTATATGGGAAAATGATTTGGTTTTGAAGCATGAGTTAACTGTTTTGGGTGAGATATGACCTTTTGAAGGTGATCTATGTAGTTGTGCTGAACCATATAGGCTATTTTGCTAAATGCACGTGGAGCTTTGAGAATGTCATTTCTGTTTCAAGAATTGAGCCAAAGCAATCGAGAAAAACTGTAATGTGTTTAAAGTCGTATCCACTGACAACAGGCTTTTATCCCAGTTGGGATGACACTTCTGTTTTGTTTTATAAACTCTGAACATCCTTTAGCCACGGGAAAAACGACCATGTCAAGTCAATGGAATACATTATAAATGAACATTAGCACTTGTAAACTGCATGATACAGTAAAGCAGAATAAGATCAGGTTAGTGTGAATGCTGAAGGTGAGGGCCTTCTGGCACAGTATACTAAGCTGAGTCACCCAATAGGATTGTGGGGAGGATGCGGAGCGAGCTGGTTGGCTGAGCGCAGCTGGCCGTGTGATTGGCCAGTCACATGTGCCTGGGTTGGTGAAATCCTGCAGGCTTCAATTGACCAGAAAAAAAAACGCAAAACGCTTTCTCTCCGGAAATTCCACACATTGTGCTAAATGAGTAAATGTAAATGTATAAAACAATAATCAACATTAAACAACCCAATTTTGTTTCTATTACGTAAATAATTTCTTAATGAAGTCTTTGTATTTTCTTCTTATTTGTTTAATGTAACTGTCCTGGTCTTATCTCTCCACCAGTTCTCCATGACGACGACACAAGCAGCATGCCTGAAGTCCACAGTAAGTGCATGGTTGATTCATCTTCCTCTAGAAATGAGAAGGTTTGTCTCTAGAGCCAAGTCACAAAGATGACAGTCTTAATTTTCAAGCGAGGACTGCCTTCCTGAGGAGACCTTGAGAAGGAGCTCAGTTATGGTCTCATATGTCTCAGACGTGGTTGTTTTGGGCAGGACACGCAAGGAGCAGCTTTGAGCACCCATGTCTGGCTGGCACAGAACTAGCCTGGCACTGCCAGTCACTGGCATTTCAACAGGGATATTCGAAGGGTACCAGAGGCTTAGGAACTTTAATGAAACTCCTTTTTTTGGTTGGTATTTGTTTGTGCGTGTGTAGGCATGTTCCATGTGAGAGTAGATTGTTTTTCATGGCTATTTACTGTAATGTGAACATAAACATATGTTTCCAATGTTGCACTTCTGGATTTCTGTTGTGCATTTTGCTGAGCTGGGTAGAACATCTTCAGACCCCTCCTCTCTCTGTCTCTCCCTCTCACTCTCCGTCTCTCTCTCTCACTCTCACTCTCCGTCTCTCTCTCTCACTCTCTCTCTCTCTCTCTCTCTCTCTCTCTCTCTCTCTCTCTCTCTCTCTCTCTCTCTCTCTCTCTCACTCTCCCTCCCTCTCTCTCTCTCTCTCTCTCACTCTCTCTCTCGCTCTCTCTCTCTCTCTCTCTCTCTCTCTCTCTCTCTCTCTCTCTCTCTCTCTCCTCTCTCTCTCTCTCTCTCTCTCACTCTCTCTCTCTCTCTCTCTCTCTGTGTCTCTCTCTCTCTCTCTCTCTCTCTCTCTCACACTCTCTCACTCACTCTCTGTTTCTCTCTTTCTGTCTCTGTCTCTTTCTCTGTCTTTCACTCTCTTTCTGTCTCTCTTTCTGACTCTCTTTGTCTCTCTCTCTTTCTGTCTCTCTTTCTGACTCTCCTTGTCTCTCTCTCTTTCTGTCTCTCTTTCTGACTCTCTTTGTCTCTCTCTCTTTCTGTCTCTCTTTCTGACTCTCTTTGTCTCTCTCTCTTTCTGTCTCTTTCTCTCTTTGCCAGGCCCATCCCAAAACATATAATTTTCTTTCAGACATGTTTCTCATAAAAGTCTCTTAGTTCCTCCACTTCAGTGATGCTTTATCTGCTGGATGGAGTTTTCAGAACGTCCCCATTCTAGGATCACAGCACCATGACACATTCAAACAAGTTTCAACCTGCTAATGTTCAACCGGATCACAGTGCTATGACATTGACATCATTGTTTCTTCCCTCCCAGCCAGTACATATGAGGAACACACCATGGATGCTGCAGAAGAGCAACACTACAGATCGGTACAGGACCCCCCCTTCACTGTGTCTGAGTTTCTCTTGAGCTTTACCCCATACTGGACTAGCTTATACTGTGTGTATCATCTTGAAGTCGAATACTTGATGTACATTTATAACATATAACTTTATGTTGCATGCATCTCACTATGTAGTTTTTGGCATCTCCCTACACAAATCCTCACCTGAACAGGGTCCTTCCGATGGGACTGGTCAAAGTGTTGTATCACTCTAAGACTACATCCGGGAATCCAAAGGATTTCAAATAGCGTTTCACCCAGGCCTCATCTTGTATAATCTCTGGAAATTACTGTAAGAAAGGAGGAAAGAAGGTGACAAGGAAGGAAGGGATCATGGAAGGAAGGAAATAAGGAAGAAATGTACGCTAATGGTACTACTGGTAATGATGTAGTGTTGTTGTTAATGGTAACAGGATTTGGCAGGAGGAGAAGAGTCTTAAATCCCACTGAGAAACTACACAGCCCTCTATCTTGCAGATAGGAACCAGATGCCAATTAGTACCACAGAGAGCTCTGTAGCAGGGTCTTCTCACTGGTGATCTATGATGGAAACATCATGACCTAGAAACCTAAAACAGACTGATGTGTCGAAAACTCAGTCAGGCTTTTGACACTGGTTGCCTTTCACATGGCGCAAACGTTTTGATTTTGTAGTAAATATATAGATGGATTGAAAGATACAATTTGGACTTGATAACATTTGGACCTAGTCCATACATGAGTCTAGATAAGTTTATACAGTATACAATTTTATGTGAACAGTCCCTTTATAAAGAAGATTGTGTTTGGTGTCAATGCTTTATAGGACAGGTCACAAATGTCCTGCGTGTGTTTTGTGCCGGTAGACAAGGCCTCTGCGGTGCGTCCTCAGATACAGGCAGTCGCCTAATTCAGTGTGACCTTGAAAGTCGTCTCCTCATTCCTCCTGGGTGGATGGTTTCAACATCTGTGAGCTTTTTGGTCCCAGTCTGTCACCAAGCACGCTCGTTCACAAGGTTTGGCTTGAGTTTCGTGCAGTTGCGTTCATCTTCACATGGTACGAGGGGAGGTCTCTTTGAAGTGTGCCCCAACTGCTGCACAGAACAGCTGGGAAGGGTTAGGTATGGCACAGCGTACCTGGTGCTCTGTGGGAGAACTCCAAGGCCGTCATGAATCATGCTAAACATTCCAGGCGTCAGCATGTGAGTGCCTGAGAACGTTGAGCTGCTACCTCTTCTTTAAGCTCACCACCCCCGTGTCTACTGAGGTTTCCATCGGCTGCGTAAGACCACAGAACACCCCGACGTGTTTTCAAACATTCCCTCTGTCGAGGAGACGTTTATTCAGTACTGAGCACCCTGTTCTGTGTTTAGCATCACCGTGAATGACACACGTCCATAGGGATGGTGATAAGGCTGTGTCCGTACAGCACTTACAACAGGACTTACTGCTAGACACTTTTTTGTGTTGTTCTCGTCCAACCTTGTCCCTTGTTGTGTTTTATATTGAAAGACTACCCTCTAGTGGTTTGAATAGGGTAGTGCAGGACCCAACATGAATGAGAAAACAGTTTAGTTACAGAAATAACTTCTCTTGATCTTCTGTCCCCCCGGAAGTGCATGAAAGGTATGAGTTACATATTTCCTCTCTTTCGTACCTCTCACATCCTCTCCTATCATCTTATATCCTCTCCTATCCTCTCATATCCTGTCCTCTCCTGTTCCGGTGATGATCTTTCAACCTCTCCTGGGGTCCTGAAGCTGAGAAGGACCAAACGGCTTCTTCCGGTTCAACCTTTTGATTTTGATCTGGATCCCATCTACTCCACCCACTCCAGAAGACAGTCCTACCAGGTACAGACTGGGCACAAAGGTCACCAAACGAAACTAACCCTTAACTTGACCCCAACCGCTTCCCCGGGTTACTGTCAAGTCAGCCATCTGACTCCAGTAAAGGAGTCAGATGGCTGAGCGGTGAGGGAGTCAGGCTAGTAATCGGAAGGTTGCCGGATCGATTCCCCGCCCCGCCAATTGACGTTGTGTCCTTGGGCAAGGCACTTCACCTTACTTGCCTCGGGGGGAATGTCCCTGTACTTACTGTAAGTCGCTCTGGATAAGAGCGTCTGCTAAATGACTAAATGTAAATGTAAGTCCTTCCTGTGGTCAACTTGTCTTGATAATGGTTAATGTTGGAGCTGGGATTCTTTCATGCTAACTATGTAACCACACCCACATCCATCTGAAATCATATGTATGGACTGACACACTTCTGCACATGCACACACACTAATCCACATCAAAAATACAGTAAATGGCTTCCAGTTGGCATGCAGTGAGCAGACTCTCTATATGCATTATATTGGACTGGCAGTCTTCTCTCTTTCTGCTTGGCAGTAACTAACACTTTAACCCATTAACATCCAGACAGTTGATACTGTACAGCTTTGCTGTAACAGTTTAGAAACGTGTGGGTCCTGCATCTTTCAGTTGGAAAGGTCTGAACAGACTCCAGGATGTATAGATCTCTTCTACTTCTTCTTTAACTTTGTTTGCATTTAACGTCAGAAGGTGTTTCTGGTCTGTGGCATCTGGAACTAATTTGGTACTGAGTCAATGAAGTCAGCCAATTTTACCAATCATATTATATATATGTACACCAGTGAAAGAACAAACTATGCTACTACATTACATTTAGTCATTTACATTTAGCCATTTAGCAGACGCTCTTTAACAACTTTACTTGTTTAACTTATTTGAAGTGTTTAAGGCCTTTGGTGTTTTTGTTCCTGTTATCTTATGTACAGAACTGTTCTGCTACAGACTGCATTTTTGCATCCAATAAATCAGATGAAATTGAATCATAAAAAGCAAAGCTTCTCAGAAAGCATAATATTGTTCTGGAAACTGCAGCAACAATGATAAGACAATCCATAAGACGACTCCATGTTTTATCAACAAAATATCTGTCCCTTTCAACAAGCATCTGATGTGATCGTTGCAGGAAAGCTTTGGTTTAGTTGTAAATATAGATCTTCTTTGATAGCACCTTCTCTTATCTCTTATAGTGTTCTGCTGCACAATTCCTCTTGTCTATTGACAGCCAGATAGGAAGATGAAAGCAAGCTTGGAGAGATATTGAGCTGTGACAGAATGGTTTGCCTGAACCACATTAAGTGTGTCTGCGAGCGGAGACAGACTCCTTCGTGGCTCTTATACAGGGTGTGTCATCTTTCATTCCACTTCAGTTTTTTCATTTTGAAGTAAAAGGGAAAAAGTTTGCTCATACCATCCCTGTTTTGCTGTTTCCATAACAACTCCAATAACTGACAAACTCTGAATTATTTGTTCGCCTTTGTCCTGTTTTTATAATATTTGTTATTTGTTGTTATTTCATTATTGATTAATTCACCGTCCTCCTATATTAAGATTCTAAAGCTAATAATTTTTTGCTTTTCTAAAATGAAAGAAACACTGTTTTCCTGAGGGTGTTTGTATTAAGAGGGGCTGGTGTGTGCAGTGTCCACAAGACGCCCTGGACTGCAGGAGGGAGTCCATTATCGCAGAGGCCGACATGGCGTCCATGTTCCAGCAGATCCTGGAGGAACAAGGAGACATAGACCCAGAGTTCAGCACAGAGGTCCAACTCCGCTCCAAGCACCGGGCCAGTCTAGACAAGTCTGGACGCTATGGTGAATAAAGGATGGGGGCGTAGACTTGTGCACAACAGCATGCACACTCACACGTACACTGTGAAGACTCACACGATCTTTCTATCACTCTGTAAATCTTTCTCTCTCTTTGTATTTCACACACACTTTCTCCCTCTCTCTCTCTCTCTCTCTCTCTCTCTCTCTCTCTCTCTCTCTCTCTCTCTCTCTCTCTCTCTCTCTCTCTCTCTCTCACTATCTCTCTCTCTCTCTCCCTCCCTCCCTCCCTCTCTCTCTCTCTCTCTCTCTCTCTCTCTCTCTCTCTCTCTCTCTCTCTCTCTCTCTCTCTCTCTCTCTCTCTCTCTCTCTCTCCCTCCCTCCCTCCCTCCCTCCCTCCCTCCCTCCCTCCCTCCCTCCCTCCCTCCCTCCCTCCCTCTCTCCAGACGATGGTTTGTTCCCTGAGAGCAGGAGGCCTCGCTCCTTGTCCAGGGTGAGCCACTCCTCTGCTGGTAGCACCAGCGGGCCTCTCCTCCGCAGCGGGTACGAGGAGGAAGAGGAGGAGGAGGAAGACTTCCGGAACCTCCCGCTCTACCGTCGCCGACGCAGCCTGGCGTCCCAGGAGAGCCTCAGCCAATCAGCTCCCCCGCCGGTATTGAGGAGACTCACTCCCTCTCGCACTCAGACACTCACACACACACACACACACACACACACAGGTAAACACATCCAATCAGATGATCTGAATCAAAACAAAGATCAAACCAGGACAAATGCTACAGAAAACAGGATGACTCTCATCAACACAGCAAACAGGATGACTCTCATCAACACAGCAAACAGGATGAGTCTCATCAACACAGCAAACAGGATGAGTCTCATCAACACAGCAAACAGGATGAGTCTCATCAACACAGCAAACAGGATGACTGTCATCAACACAGTGTTGACACCTCCAGCTGTCAGTGTTCTCTAGCCCAGTTTCGATACGCCGCAGTGGCGGTGCTACATTTGTCTCACAGCTGGCCCTCGCCAGAGAGAGGAACTGAGGGGAGAACATGGAGGAGAGACAGAAGATCAACATGTGTCCATCAGACATCAAAAAAAAAAAAAAACATGACATCAGTCTATCTTTCATCTGCAGCCAGTCAACAAGCTTTTCCCTAGAAGTCTGTGTTTTTCTAATCCACCATACGCTGCCTTTGGTTTCGCTATGGCAGTGTGGTCCAGGGACTGATTACAATCCAGGCTGATTAACTCATGTCATTGTTACCAGAGACCTGTGTTATTTATATGTTAAGGTGTACTCTTAAATTCATAGTGTCATAAATTTAGAGCTGGATTGTTTTAATATTAGTAACCATACGTGTTTGATGTGATCTTTGATGCCTTTTCTCTGTGTATTTTATTAAGCTGTTTTATAGTTATATTGGCATTCCAAATGTTTTTAGTGCTTTATCTGAAGATGTAATCTCTTGTATTCTCAATCTCACTATTTCTCTCTCTCCCTCGTCCTCTCTCTCCCTCATCCTCTCTCTCCCACATCCTCTCTCTCCCACATCCTCTCTCTCCCTCGTCCTCTCTCTCCCTCGTCCTCTCTCTCCCACATCCTCTCTCTCCCACATCCTCTCTCTCCCTCGTCCTCTCTCTCCCTCGTCCTCTCTCTCCCACATCCTCTCTCTCCCTCGTCCTCTCTCTCCCACATCCTCTCTCTCCCACATCCTCTCTGTCCCTAGATCAGTGAGCTTAACAAACGCATGTCAGCCATCGAGACCCTTCTGAGCCGCCTGGAGCAGAAAGTGACTCCGCCCTCTGACCTGGTACCTCCACACCCCTCTAGACAACAGGCTGGTGTTGAACACAACACTCCATCAATGTCAAATGGGGATAGTTCTGTCTAGAAGCATGCTGTTTGAGACTGTAGGCAGATTTAATTGCTGTGTTCTCATCGTCAGACAGTCCTGCAGTGTTTTGGACTGTTACAACTGAAACTCCTTCACTCGGTTCTCTTGCCTTTCAGAGAGAGAAACCCTGAGTGCATTCTGTAAACACACACACAGTTTTATTATCAATAATTTGTCACACGAGTGTGGATTCAGACTTGACCTCATATTCCAGCTGTCTGCTGTCAGGGGGAAATCCACAGCCCTTCGAGAACGGCCTGGCGTAAATTTCCCTAATTCAATATTTCAAGTAATTTTCTGTTCGGCCATTTTTCTTGAAATCTACTCGATGTCCGATGTGATTCCTTTTTAGACCCCTTGAAAGCACCAAAAGCAGCTGAAGATACTGCATCTTCAAACCTGACTGAAACCATCATATCATCTCTGGGTGATATTCTCTCTAGGCCCCAGTCAGTGTCCCTCCCCAGCCACTGTGGATCCAGGTGGACATGGAGGAACTGCAGCTGAGACGGAAGCTGGATGAGCTGACAGGAAACATCAGCGACCACAGCTTGAGCTCCGAGGAGGACGAGCCCAGGAGGCCAACTACCCCCGAAGCCCCCCCAGGACAGAGCAGCGTGAGGGGGGATGCCAGCCCCCCAAGACCCCCCTCTAGCACCGGTACCCCTGGCCCCGAGACCTGGAGGAGCGTTGCTGCTGTCTGAGCTGGAGGGGAAAGTGGCCTGGGCCGCAGCCAGCGTCCACTCCTCTCAGACGGAGGTGGGTGGTTCGCCTCTCGCACCACACTGAACCTCCAACCAAACGTTTCATCTGACCGAGGTGCCTTCAGTCCCCAATGTTCAAACGCTGGATTTTGTGTCGGTCATGTTTTGTTCTGGGAAAGTGTTGTATCAACGTGAATATGCTTTTCTGCCTTGGTTCCAGGTCTCGGATATTGAGAACAAGATTGCTGCTCTGAGTGCTGCAGGGATGCCCGTGGATAAGACCAGGAGGAAGGTAGGGTGCCCAGGATCAGACGGCAGAGACAGTAACTACACACACTGATAGCAGAAGTATCTTTGTAGTGTATCTGTGAAACTATTCTGTGAAACCCTACTATTCTAGGTATTAGTACTAGAACTATGTTACTGTATGAGGTCCAGTCTGCTCTCTGAGGTGTGAGCCTTAATTGAAATCTGACCTCTGTTAACATTCACCTGTTCTCTTCTTCTTTGTCTCTTTCAGTCCGCGATCCCATCCCAATCACGACGGCTCTCCCACGACTTTCCCACAAGTAAGACCCCCCCGCAGGAGATCAGGTCATGTTGGGATCTTTTGACCCGGCAGGTGGTTTGGCTGACATTTGACATGATGTAATAATTCAGAATCAGAATCAGGTTTATTGCCGAGTAAGTTTACACATACGAGGAATTTGCTTTGGTAGGTTGGTGCATGATAGTAGACATAGTAAGTAGAAGAGATTCAGGTTGATGTTGTGAAACAATGAAGGGTTACACTGCTTCTTTATACCTCAGTGAGATTTTCAGAAGTGAAGGAAATGTCACACAGAGTTTTGAAAAGATAAGCACTATTATTCATGCTAGCTATGTATGTAGTGGCGCTATCATGACAGTTGTTCCGATAGTACGTCAGTAGATAAAAAGACAGACACCAAATACAAGGTGAAGAGCCACACTGGGGTAGGAGCTACTGTGAGATGTTGAAAGTAAGGGTGTGTACATTGTAGCTGTGTGTGTTCCAGACCAGACGGACGTGTTTGTGAGGAACTCTCTCTACAGGGGCTCTCTGACCCAGAGGAACCCAGGGGGGAAGCCCAAGCGCAAGCCCTCCTGTGCGGTACGACCTGCCGGACACTCACCTCTACCTGGGGTTACCTGGGGCTGGGCTACCTGGGACTGGTCTGCCTGGGGCTGGGCTACCTGGAGCTGGTTTGGGGTGGTCTGGGGCTGGTCTGCCCTGGGCGGGGCTGGTCTCCCTGGGGCTGGTCTACCTGGGGCTGGTTTGGGGTGGTCTGGGGCTGGTCTGCCTGGGGCTGGGCTACCTGGAGCTGGTTTGGGGTGGTCTGGGGCTGGTCTGCCCTGGGCGGGGCTGGTCTGTTTGGGATGCTTGGTCTGTCTGGTGGTGGTGGTCTCTTGTCTCCCAGGGGTCTCTTGTTTGGTCATTGCTGTGCGGTCATGTTTCTTTTTAACAATAGTTTTTATTTCTTTTTTACAAATGATTATGGCTTTTACTCAAATGTTTTAAGAACTGGTCATGGACATCTACATTTTGGAGGGATTGCTTGTTTTGAGGGAGCATGTGTGACTTTTACATCAGCGCTAAACCATTGTAAATTATACTTAATTGTGGCTGTATGCATGCTCTATTTTCCTGGGAATTGCAACACGTACAGCATCTTTTTTGGGCCTATCAACACTGATACGAACCATATTTTTATACAATAAAAACATGTAATCATTGTAAACTGTGCAAACGTAAGCTGCACTGAAAGTGTTGCATTTAATGCCAGAAAGTGTTCAAATGTTCCCTGAAAGTTGAAACACATGATTACGTTGTGGTTTGAACTAAACCATGAATCATCCATAACACGATCTCATCGCGACAGCCCTTCTGGTTCTGTGAAGTGGTTCACCCTGAGACGTTTCCATCACAGGTCCTGGTTTCAGCCCCACACACATTACCAATGATTAACATTTCTGGTTTGACGGATTCGGAGGATCTCACACAACTACACATCACTCATGGAGTCTTCACAGATGTGAAAAGCTTCGATTTTTCAATCTCCTAATCCTCTTTCATTTTGACCCTAATTTTATCTCTCATTCTCTCTCCCCCTCTCTCCCCCCCCCCCCCCCTCTCCCCCCCTCTCTCTCCCCGCCCCCCCCTCCCTCCCCCCCCCCTCTCTCCCTCTCTCCCCCCCCTCTCCCCCCCTCTCTCTCTCCCTCTCTCCCCCCCCCTCTCCCCCCTCTCCCCCCCTCTCTCTCTCCCTCTCTCCCCCCTCCCCCCCCCCTTCTCTCCCCCCCTCTCTCTCTCCCTCTCTCCCCCCTGCAGAAGCCAGTAATGGTACAGGCCCCATGAGGAGGAAGTTGAGCATCATGTGAAGGAAAAGAGAACATCTATTTTGACAACAAACCCTCCTCAGAAATCAGCACCTGCTGAAGCTATGGTGTTTACTGTGTTTCCACTGTGTTGGCTAGTGTTTCCACTATGGTGGCTAGTGTTTCCACTGTGGTGGCTAGTGTTTCCACTATGGTGGCTAATGCTTCCACTGTGGTGGCTAATGCTTCCACTGTGGTGGCTAGTGTTTCCACTATGGTGGCTAGTGTGCTTCCACTGGGCCAGACCCTCTGCGGTGTCCCTCCTTAACTTAACATAAACAGCATGTTTTATATGATCTCAGATAATGTGTTTTAAAGGATGTTCAAGTGTGGAATGATGTTTGGATATTTAACAGACTTTTGTTGATGGGCTGGTACTCAACCTATATTCTTGTACATGTTCAAATGTTCATGGTACTCACAATAAGAACTGTTACTAATGCACTTGTTTAAAACATCGTAGTAACACGTCATACAGTGTGTCAGCCCTGTACTGTCATGTTGATAGCTCAATCCTACCTTTTTTGAAGCAGGAAAATATTTTTCAAATAATTCTCCAACCAGATACCTCCATACAGTATATCTCTCTTTTTACTCTCTCTACACATGTCTGTTGTACTACCTGTCAGCTGTATCTAACATAACAATACCGTTAGTGTCAGTCAATGATTCCTTCTTATGTTTCCCCCAGGGGTCCTAAACAAACATGACAGATGAAATAACTATTTAACATGAATACGCAATCATTTTCAAATGTTATAATAATGTAGTAACATTGTTTTTATTTGAGGCAAAAAGTCACATCTTTCTTATGATTCAATTTTTATGAACTATTTAAACCATGTTAGTACTTCTTCTTGTGTTTTGAAATAAATCAAATTCAGGAAACGCAATGCCAGCTATCAACTTCACTGACATTGCACTTATTAAATGTGGACCACGGAATTTGATTTAGTATATATTCTGTTTGGAGACCCATTAAATCCCAATAGGCAATTGAGTATTACAGTTTCTTTAAAGTTACCAATTCTCGTGTTTGTGTGAGCTTGTTGAGAAAACAGCCAGCCAGGTACTGATGACAGTGAACATGGTGCTGCTGAGGCGTAGCTAGGCGTAGCTGCTGATGCTTTCTCACAACTTGTCTGAAGGAAGGATGATTCCAGTTTTGTGATCTCCCAAAACTGGACGCTAATGCACAGTGGTGTGAGATCCGCTCCGTTTCCAAGGTCGTTGCTGCCCGTCGTTTTATGAGGCTGCATCCAAACGAGAAGTGTTCCTGTTGAGAATGCCAGTGGACCGTGTAGGAATGTCACTAGATGCCACACATTACATTTCGCCTCCGTGTGGAACACACAGTGAGGGCCGACAGCTCCGGGGTCCACCTGTCACGCCTCAGAACAACTGTAACTCGTCAATTGACCTCATTTTAAAAATGGAGGGTCTTCATTGTCCTTCAGGTGGAATCCCACCCCTGACACCTGGTATTTTAGGCTGAATTGAGACCATCGTCTTTTGACCCTACGTTCTCTAAAAGGGTTTCTGACATTTCAAAGCACACTTCTTGCAGTCTTGAATTATGAATGACATTTCTAATTGTGAATTGAAAGGAGAAAGCATTCTTCATTCTCACAGTCCATTCATAAAAGGGTCATGATGCAGTCTTTGTGTGTGTGTGTGTGTGTGTGTGTAGAACATTTCTATAGATACTGATATATTACAATGGTACTATTGATGCAAGCACTGTGACTGCATGCATTTGTGAGTCTGTGAGTGTGTGTGCATGTGTGTCTGTGAGCAGCAGGTGCCATACATGGTGTGACATCAGCACATGAACCTCCCTCCGGCTGGAATATAAACAGATGACTGAGCCTTCAGCATCTCTGACCCTGCACTCCACCAGCCCTACCACCTCCCCTTCCCACCCAGCCAAGACTGCTCACCAGCACGACTACCTCCACCCAGCCAAGACTGCTCACCAGCACGACTACCTCCACCCAGCCAAGACTGCTCACCAGCCCAACTACCTCCACCCAGCCAAGACTGCTCACCAGCACGACTACCTCCACCCAGCCAAGACTGCTCACCAGCACGACTACCTCCACCCAGCCAAGACTGCTCACCAGCACGACTACCTCCACCCAGCCAAGACTGCTCACCAGCCCAACTACCTCCACCCAGCCAAGAGAAGCACACAGCTGAGCGAACAAGCTGACACCTGAGAGAATACTTAAAAGTTTAGGTGCTCTGTACTTTGTATAGTTTTTGAAGACAGTATTTTCGTCCAGGGAGAAAGATAGAGTGGAACTGTTTTTCTTGTCGTCTTGTCTCTGAGCTTGAGGATCTGAAACCAGAATCCCATTAGCATCTTTACACTGTAAGTAATAATCTTTCTTATGTACAGATGTTTTTTTTTCAGACACAGTGCTTATCAGAGTTTGATTTTATTGGGCAATAAGATATATTGGCAGATTTATTAATCAGAATTAGAATACCTGTATTACTCATATTCCATCGAATATTATAGTCAGACATTTCTGTGATTTGTTGAGTTTGAAAGACACTTTACAAACAGTAGTTTTGGTAATAGATGCATCAAGGAAATTATCTCGATTCAAGCTTCAGTCCTGCAAAGACCCGGAGACATAGCCTCCGTGTGTTTACCGCTGCAGGCAGGGCCGTACGCAGGGCCCAAAAAATACTGAGGTCATGAGTCAGGACTTCTAGGCGGGCTCGTGGGGCATGCTCCCCCGGAATTTTTTTTAATTACATTATTTAAATATGGCCATTTTCTCTTATTGAGTCTTAAGGAGCAAAAACATCATCATTATGACTTTTGAGTATGGGGCGGTGTGGAGCTTTTGAAATTTTGAGGTAAACATGGGGCATTCTGAGGCTTTTTGAAGGACCTTTATGGGACTCATGAAGTAAGGGCAAGTTACCACAATTTTTTAAAAATTATTATTATATGGCAACGACGGTACAAGCGTTCTGATTGGATAATGGGTAGTCACCCCAGCCGCGTATTGCCCTCCTCGCCGGTCAATACGGATCCGTATTGCCCTCTGACGTCAGCTTAAAAATGAGCGATATCGAGAGTCAGCTGCTGAGTTTTACTATCCAGATGATGCTGAAAAGCTTTGTCATCGAAAGTGATGATGAAGACCAGACTCTTTGAATCACTTGTGTCGTTATTTTGTGATGAAATTAAAGCAATTTTAGCAGAACCATGTTGTCCGCTTTCTATCAAAAGTAATGAGTTGCTTGGCAACACATGAAACACACCGTGAGAAGACTTGAGAGCTAGCTACAATTAGCCTAAAGGTACCATTTATTTTCGTTTACAAAATGAAAAGAATCTAAAATTGCCATATAATAAACTACTTACTAACCTCGACCGTTCGGTCATGCCGGGAAATACTGTATCAAACTGAGGCTGGAACGTATCGACCGAGCGATAGCGAGTCAGTTTGATATTTCCCAATTGCCACTGAATTTCATTTTCAATCAGTCACATCAATCACATATCAATCGCAAAATGAATGTTGATTCAACCGGTGGAAATTGATTGACAACCGGTACTGACGGAGTTAACCAAACTTTGATTTGATGTTTCCTTATCTGAGTAGTACGCTGCTGCAATACAAATATTTCCACATGAAAATGAATCTTTCTTCTCACAGTCATCTGCCACTTAAACTTCTCTTAACCTAGCTACATGTTTAGTTTGCTGCGCTCCTCTTCCAGTGACTGTAACTAACATAGGCTATTCACTAACAGTAGCGGTATGTCTATGGCGGTAACATCAGCGTCCGACTTGTGTTTGGTGGTTACCATAACGACAGTACGTTTTGTTGATGACGCGCAGCACGTATGTCCAAACTCTTGAGCTACTCGGCTCTTCAAGTATAAAATCACGTTACGGTTTGTGGGAGACCAAGATCATCGTCCTGCAGTCAGTTTCACGTGTAATTTGTTTTGAGTTTATATACCACGATTTAAGCAAAAAAATAAACAGAAATACGAAAAAAAATACCGAGGACACGACCTCGGTGTCCTCAATGGTAGTTACGGCCCTGGCTGCAGGTTGACCGTCGCTGAGGGTCTCGCCTCGGGAAAGCTGCTAGCCATGAGAGTGTGCGCTGTGCTCTGTGCCCTGGTGCTGTTGCTGACGCGGACGCTGGCAAAGACGCAGGCGGGATATCCGGACCGCTCCATGGAGATCAGAAGTAGGTGGCTTTGACTTCCTGTCACCTCGCTCCCACCTGATCATTTTGAGTGTCCTCAACATGTGGAAGAAAAAAAACGTTGCTGCCGATCAACCACGTACCTTCTCCATGGAATTCTCTCAAGCCTTGAGTTACAATTAAGGATCTATCAGAAGAGATCGTCTATATCGCTTACTCATCCCATATATCTAAAGTATAATTTTTCATTTAACAATAATTCATTAAATATATCCTGTTGAGGAGTGTGAAATTAAGCAGTGTACATTGTGGTACAGGTACAACTGATTTGTTGGCTGCATGACTGCATTTTCAACTGAGAAAACATCCATGGGTTTGTGTTCTTGCTGTGGCACTCATATTTTTCCATCTTATGTGTCGATCAGATCCAGACATCATTGCTTCCTGGTACACCGGGAGGGGAATTCGACCGGTGGGCCGTTTTGGCCGTCGGGAGACTGAGAGGAAGCGGGGACTGGCCGTTCCCTCACACAGAGTGTGCGCTCCCGCCGCCAGCAGTGAAGACTGGGTCAGAGACTGACCAGGTCGTGAAAACTGTTGTTACTTTCAGTCGGCATTTTGGTTTTCACCTCATTTACCTTCCATTCACTGTCATTTTGTTTGTTGATATCTGATGATGAATAAAGTTACATTGTTAATTGGTAAAAGTACTGGTCTCTGGAGCGATTTCAGCCGTTGCTACTACAGTTGTTGACACGGAGGACTCGGCACTCACTTTCCACTTCAAAGCGTGAACGTGTTTTTTTACGCTCAATTTACGCTCAACATATGACTGTAGAGGTCGGTGAAAAACGAACCAATTAAAATATCCATCTGTGTTGATACGTCCCTGGCCCCAATCAGCCTTTTTCTCATTTTCTCAAGTACTAAAAGAAAATGAATACCAGCAGTCTTAATTGGCCCTTCAAATGGCTGCTCTCCCTCTGTTTACAGCCTCCTCTCAGAAGAGATTCATCACCCAACCTTGCTGCCATGTTTACAATTTAGCGTGAACTGCATGAACTGCCTTGGAGACCTCTCTTGGCGAACAAA
>NC_061082.1:698395-791682 GCF_021917145.1 Hypomesus transpacificus | reverse complement strand
TTTATCCTAAGTAATTCGAAATAAATTAAAAAAGCTATTTCGAAGTGTTTTGTTGCTCACTAAGATGGAACATCTACATGAAGCAAGAAGTATGAGCTACAAGTGTGTTTGACACAAGCATGTACAGAGCAGGAGTCAACACACACACACAAGCATGTACAGAGCAGGAGTCAACACACACACACACACAAGCATGTACAAAGCAGACATCAACACACACACACACACAAGCATGTACAGAGCAGACATCAACACACACACACACACACAAGCATGTACAGAGCAGGAGTCAACACACACACACACACAAGCATGTACAGAGCAGGAGTCAACACACACACACACACAAGCATGTAAAGAGCAGACATCAACACACACACACACACAAGCATGTACAGAGCAGGAGTCAACACACACACACACACAAGCATGTACAGAGCAGGAGTCAACACACACACACACACAAGCATGTAAAGAGCAGACATCAACACACACACACACACACACACACAAGCATGTACAGAGCAGGAGTCAACACACACACACACACACAAGCATGTAAAGAGCAGACATCAACACACACACACACACACAAGCATGTACAGAGCAGGAGTCAACACACACACACACACAAGCATGTACAGAGCAGGAGTCAACACACACACACACACAAGCATGTAAAGAGCAGACATCAACACACACACACACAAGCATGTACAGAGCAGGAGTCAACACACACACACACACAAGCATGTAAAGAGCAGACATCAACACACACACACACACAAGCATGTACAGAGCAGGAGTCAACACACACACACACACAAGCATGTACAGAGCAGGAGTCAACACACACACACACACAAGCATGTACAGAGCAGGAGTCAACACACACACACACACAAGCATGTACAGAGCAGACATCAACACACACACAAGCATGTGCAGAGCAGACATCAACACACACACAAGCAAGTTGCTCACTCTTTGCTCTGCAAATCAGATCAGCGTAATCTCTTGTTGTAGGATGTTACCATTAAAGGCAGCTTGTGGTATGACGTAAACACAATAGGAAGATGCTACACCGTGCCACAGCCCGGCCTCCGTCCTACTGCTGGTTCCCTGCCCCCATCTACCCCCACATGCCCCCCACCTACCCCCACCTGCCCCCACCTACCCCCACCTGCCCCCACCTACCCCCACCTGCTCCCATCTACCCCCACTTTGTGCATGAATTTCCGTATTTCAGTACATCTTGACAGACTGGAACTTAGTCTTTGTTTTGCAGTTGTGGAATGCTTCAATGAAATGATCGAGTCTTCAATCCAAAAATAATCAAAAGTATACTTAGTTAGTTTGGGTTTACTAACTTTCTGTCTTTTGTAAGACATTTGTGTTTGTGCTCTAGTCTTGATCCTGTTGTGTAACCAGAGTGCAGTTTGGGGGTTTCTTCTTCTCTGTCCAATCCCCTCTCCTAATGGCACAACACCAGTCTGGCCTCATCGTTCTATCCTTCCTAAACCCTTTTAATGTACTTCCTGATATTCAGCTCACAGATAGTTTCTTCATGTTCCTCAGTACATGTTCCTGTTGCTCCATTACTTCCTTTATTTGATGCCCCTCGAACACACACACACACACACTCATGCACAACCTTATGACATGCACTCACACATGCACCCAGACACACTCCTCACACACACTGTATCACACACTCACTCCTCTGACACACACTCACACACAAACTCGCCGCCCCCCCCCCCCCCCCCCCCCCCCCTCTCCCCTGTCCGGGGCCTTACATAAACCCATACAGCCTCATCACAGCCTTACATAAACCCATACAGCCTCATCACAGCAGAAAGATTCAAGTGAAATCTGTTGGTCCAAAGCCTCAGATTACATCTCTTATGCAAACCGATTTTGGATGATTTTACATAACAGAAGGACAGAGAGGGAAGGTCAGCTTAGCCAAGGGCACTTCCATGAGGACACAACCACATGGAACCATCTAAACAGTTAATCAACATGCTCATGTCATGTTGAGAATGTTCCTTCAATCCACAAACACACATGCAGATTTTATGATCAAATTTAAACTCCACTTCCCGTGTAAACAATACCCATTAAGATATTAGCACTATATACACTGTCATAATTTACTTTTGCTACATTTCCTGTCAAACCAATAGTTTGAAACAGATTACCACTATTTCATGTTGTGATAATGTAGCAGCTTAATCCAAGGGCAACCAATTAGATCATAATCTTTGACCTGCCTTCATGGACAAACACATACAGACATGCACACACACACGTGCAGACACACACACACATACAAACACACACACACTCAGCCCCCTCCCTGCTGGTCTGTCCAGGTCTAGCCCCAGCCTGAGGAGAGAGACACACAGAGAGGAGAAGAGAGACACACAGGGAGGCTTGGAGATACAGACAGACTGAGGGGAGAGACTGCAGCCACCTCTGACATCGCCTAGCGCCACGCTGACAAACTGACACGGTTTGTGGAACTCACTGATCATTTTTTGCATTGTTTATTTAAAAAATATATAATATATTTTTTAAATATATCTCTCTTTTCTTTTTTACTTAATGGCACAAATGTATTTACAGGAGATATTAGCATTTTTTTCATTTTTATTCAATGAATCTGTCTAATTCATTGAACTGTGTTTATTCTTCTGAATTGTTTGTATAAGACCAAAACATCTAACAGAAAATGTGATTTTGATACTGGAAAGCCAGATAATAGTGACTCTTTCATCAGTTTTGTTTTGATGTTTGTGTGTGAAAGCACATCCTCTCACACATGCAGAGGGTGGATGGCGGTGTTCAATCCTGCAGAGTGCTTCCCATCTTTCCTCCAGCTGTAATCCAGGCTCCACCAGGTCATCCTCTCTCCACACACACCATCAGTACCTTGTCTAACCTCCCTCTTTTCTTCCTTTGGTCCTCATCCTCCTGTTCTCCTTCTTTAACCTTTCTTCCACCTTTCTTCTGTTCTTCTCCTCTTCTCTTCGTCCTCCTCCTCTTCCCCTAACCTCCTCCTCCTTTCGCCTCCTCCACCCCCTCGGTCCTCCAGCAGACATGAGTCTTGGAGCAGCCTGTATCTTCCTGAGAGGAGGAAAGAACATTGTAAGTCTGACAACAGAATATACCTGTCTTGACATATCTACATTGTTGGCATAACTGAAACTCTGTCGAGTATGTTAACATCCCACATTAACAGTTAATTTTTTCAGATGTAACCTTGCATGCAGAAATGGCTATTTGTTACAAGAGCATAATCTCCTCTATTAAGACACATGCCAGCATGTGCTCTGTGCTGGACCTTGTCCAATTTCATCTCTAAAATCCGAGTCCCACTAGTTATGACGTTGTTTGCGAAAGGGAAATGGTGCATTAACGTGTGGAAGAGCAGTGTTGTACAGAAACATAATTCTTCTTTGTCCATGCTCCTACAAATGTCAACATACACAATCTATATAATTGAATTGAATTTCTGTTTCCAAATATGAAACGTCTAATTGTTGTGCTGTGCTTGCAGGAAAGACAACTGGCAGAGGATGAAATTGAAGGTAAACTGTTTTAGGAATGTTTATGCTAGCTTCATTTCAATGTGATTTCAGAAAATGTTATATAAGAGAAGAATACATAAGAAGATATTGTAGATGTTTGTTGTAATGTAGCTTTTTTTGTAGAAGTTAATTATAATATTGGTGACACTGCAGTAGATATAATATCGGTGACACTGCAGTAGAGATAATATTGGTGATATTGTATAGTGGCAGGTAGCTCACCTCTTGTCTGTGTTTACCTTCCTGTGAAAGCAGAGCCATCATTCCCTGCTTGTTAGAGTTTCCACCCTGCTTTCCAACAGACTGTTTCAGCGCTGGTGTTCTCAGGTCTTAGTTATACGTTGACACAGTGACTTACTATCTTTTGAGTTGATAACTGACCTCTTAACTAAGCTATAGTCCAATAATCCCATATTTCTTTACCTGTAGCTACCTTATTTGAGTCAACTTTATCGAACAGTCAAAGTCAGTTTATTAATGATCGGGCAGGAAATCTTGACGCGTTGAGAGACTGTTCAGTCATCAAGCTTCATGCCCCTATGTGCCACTCTGCAGAGCTGAGGGAGGCGTTCACGGAGTTTGACAAGGACAAGGATGGCCTGATCAGCTGTAAGGACCTGGGGAACCTGATGAGGACCATGGGCTACATGCCCACTGAGATGGAGCTGATTGAGCTGAGCCAGAACATCAACATGAACCGTGAGTTCCTCCACCTGTCTCTCTCTCTACCCACCTGTCTCTCTACCCCTCCCTCTATCCTCCTCCTGTCTGTCTCTCTACCCATATCCGACCTCCCTCTGTCTCTCTCTCCCGGTGATCTCTAGCTACAGGCCGTTATTCACAATCCCTCAGGAACACATCTAGTACCCTGGCCGCAGTGTGAATGTTGACCTCTGTTTCCTTCCTGTTCTGGTATCACAGTCGGAGGCAGGGTGGACTTCGAGGACTTTGTGGAGCTGATGGCTCCTAAACTGTTGGCGGAGACAGCAGGCATGATTGGGATGAAGGAGCTAAAGGATGCCTTCAAGGAGGTGAGAAACACACATCCTTGTTCACTAGCATCGCCCTTCTGCACCACTGTGATATTCGTCATCGCTGCGTTCATGACGCCGAGACTCACAAGGCTTCCCTCCCGAGGTCTCTCTCTCTCTCTGGTGTCTCTCTCTCTCTGGTGGTCTCTCTCTCTCTGGTGGTCTCTCTGTCTCCCTGGTGTCTCTCTCTCTCTGGTGGTCTCTCTCTCCCTTGTGGTCTCTCTCTCTCCCTGTGGTCTCTCTCTCCCTGTGGTCTCTCTCTCTCCCTGGTGGTCTCTCTCTCCCTTGTGGTCTCTCTGTCTCCCTGGTGTCTCTCTCTCTCTGGTGGTCTCTCTCTCCCTTGTGGTCTCTCTCTCCCTTGTGGTCTCTCTCTCTCCCTGTGGTCTCTGTCTCCCTGTGGTCTCTCTCTCTCTGGTGGTCTCTCTCTCCCTTGTGGTCTCTCTCTCTCCCTGTGGTCTCTCTCTCCCTGTGGTCTTTCTCTCTCTCTGGTGGTCTCTCTCTCCCTTGTGGTCTCTCTCTCTCCCTGTGGTCTCTCTCTCCCTGTGGTCTCTCTCTCTCCCTGTGGTCTCTTTCTCCCTGGTGGTCTCTCTCTCTCCCTGGTGGTCTCTCTCTCCCTTGTGGTCTCTCTGTCTCCCTGGTGGTCTCTCTCTCTCCCTGTGGTCTCTCTCTCTCCCTGGTGGTCTCTCTCTCCCTTGTGGTCTCTCTGTCTCCCTGGTGTCTCTCTCTCTCTGGTGGTCTCTCTCTCCCTTGTGGTCTCTCTCTCTCCCTGTGGTCTCTCTCTCCCTGTGGTCTCTCTCTCTCCCTTGTGGTCTCTCTCTCTCCCTGGTGGTCTCTCTCTCTCTCTGGTGGTCTCTCTCTCCCTGGTGGTCTCTCTCTCTGGTGGTCTCTCTCTCTCCCTGTGGTCTCTCTCTCCCTGGTGTCCCTCTCTCTGGTGGTCTCTCTCTCTCTGGTGGTCTCTCTCTCTCCCTGGTGTCTCTCTCTCTCTGGTGGTCTCTCTCTCTCTGGTGGTCTCACACCCTGGTGGTCCATGGCTCGTCCTAAACCCTCTAACAGGAAGCGCCTGTGCTTGTTTCATGTGCGTCCAGTTTGACACGGACGGGGATGGGGAGATCACTACGGAGGAGCTCCGCTCCGCCATGACCAAGCTGATGGGGGAGCACATGGCTCGGAGGGAGATCGACGCCATCGTCCAGGAAGCAGACAACAATGGAGACGGAACAGTGGACTTTGAAGGTAATGAGGGGGGAGGGGGGGAGGGGGGGAGAGGCAGGAGGAACAGTGGGGGGGGGGGTACAGCATCTAGAGGCAGGAGGAACAGTGGGGGGGGGGGGGGGGGGGTACAGCATCTAGAGGCAGGAGGAACAGTGTGGGGGGGGGGGGGTACAGCATCTAGAGGCAGGAGGAACAGTGTGGGGGGTACAGCATCTAGAGGCAGGAGGAACAGTGTGGGGGGGTACAGCATCTAGAGGCAGCAGGAACAGTGGGGGGGGGGGGGGTACAGCATCTAGAGGCAGGAGGAACAGTGTGGGGGGGTACAGCATCTAGAGGCAGCAGGAAGCAGGAACAATGGGGGGGGGGGGTACAGCATCTAGAGGCAGGAGGAACAGTGTGGGGGGGTACAGCATCTAGAGGCAGGAGGAACAGTGTGGGGGGTACAGCATCTAGAGGCAGGAGGAACAGTGGGGGGGGGGGGGGGGGGGGGTACAGCATCTAGAGGCAGGAGGAACAGTGGGGGGGGGGGGGGGGGTACAGCATCTAGAGGCAGGAGGAACAGTGGGGGGGGGGGGGGTACAGCATCTAGAGGCAGGAGGAACAGTGGGGGGGGGGGGGGGTACAGCATCTAGAGGCAGGAGGAACAGTGTGTGGGGGGGGGGGGGGTACAGCATCTAGAGGCAGGAGGAACAGTGTGGGGGGGGTACAGCATCTAGAGGCAGGAGGAACAGTGTGGGGGGGTACAGCATCTAGAGGCAGGAGGAACAGTGTGGGGGGTACAGCATCTAGAGGCAGGAGGAACAGTGGGGGGGGGGGGTACAGCATCTAGAGGCAGGAGGAACAGTGTGGGGGGGGGGGGGTACAGCATCTAGAGGCAGGAGGAACAGTGTGGGGGGGTACAGCATCTAGAGGCAGGAGGAACAGTGAGGGGGGGTACAGCATCTAGAGGCAGGAGGAACAGTGTGGGGGGGTACAGCATCTAGAGGCAGGAGGAACAGTGGGGGGGGGGGGTACAGCATCTAGAGGCAGGAGGAACAGTGTGGGGGGGGGTACAGCATCTAGAGGCAGGAGGAACAGTGTGGGGGGGTACAGCATCTAGAGGCAGGAGGAACAGTGGGGGGGGGGGGTACAGCATCTAGAGGCAGGAGGAACAGTGTGGGGGGGGGGGGGGTACAGCATCTAGAGGCAGGAGGAACAGTGTGGGGGGGTACAGCATCTAGAGGCAGGAGGAACAGTGGGGGGGGGGGGGTACAGCATCTAGAGGCAGGAGGAACAGTGTGGGGGGGTACAGCATCTAGAGGCAGCAGGAACAGTGGGGGGGTACAGCATCTAGAGGCAGGAGGAACAGCGGGGGGGGTACAGCATCTAGAGGCAGGAGGAACAGTGGGGGGGGGGTACAGCATCTAGAGGCAGGAGGAACAGTGGGGGGGGGGGGGGGTACAGCATCTAGAGGCAGGAGGAACAGAAGGTTCGAACGGATGTTCTTGTGGCTGGTGTAGACGTGACTTGTGGTGTACTGGGTTAGGGGTTAGGGGTTAGGATTTGTTTGTGGGGGGGGGCTGGGGTGGGCTGGTGGTGCGCAGATGGCTGGGGAGGACTGGTGGTGCGCAGATGGCTGGGGAGGACTGGTGGTGCGCAGATGGCTGGGGAGGACTGGTGGTGCGCAGATGGCTGGTGGTGGGCAGATGGCTGGGGAGGGCTGGTGGTGCGCAGATGGCTGGTGGTGGGCAGATGGCTGGGGAGGGCTGGTGGTGCGCAGATGGCTGGGGAGGGCTGGTGGTGCGCAGATGGCTGGGGAGGGCAGATGGCTGGGGAGGGCTGGTGGTGCGCAGATGGCTGGGGAGGGCTGGTGGTGCGCAGATGGCTGGGGAGGACTGGTGGTGCGCAGATGGCTGGGGAGGGCAGATGGCTGGGGAGGGCTGGTGGCTGGGGAGGGCAGATGGCTGGGGAGGGCTGGTGGTGCGCAGATGGCTGGGGAGGGCTGGTGGTGCGCAGATGGCTGGGGAGGGCTGGTGGTGCGCAGATGGCTGGGGAGGGCTGGTGGTGCGCAGATGGCTGGGGAGGGCAAGTGGTGCGCAGATGGCTGGGGAGGGCTGGTGGCTGGGGAGGACTGGTGGTGCGCAGATGGCTGGGGAGGGCTGGTGGCTGGGGAGGACTGGTGGTGCGCAGATGGCTGGGGAGGGCTGGTGGCTGGGGAGGACTGGTGGCTGGGGAGGACTCGACAAATCAACCACATTGGATGTGGGTGGGTAGCTGGGGAGGAGCGGACACATCTAATGTACAGGGCAGGATGTCCCCTTAAAACAAAGGTTGGGGTTGGGGGTTATGGGTTAGTACTGTATCTAACACGCTTGTTTTTTCTCTCCGGCAGAATTTGTAAGAATGATGTCTCGCCAGTGAAGCGTTGAGGAGGAGTAACACACACACACTCATGCATACACTCTCATATATACACACAACATTCACACACTAACGCATACACACTGACATACATTCACGCAAACACTGCACTAAAACACTTACACAAAAACACACACATACACACAACTAAACTTGTATTATTACTGTAATAGATTATAAAAAGCACAAAGCACATCTTATTCATGTAGAGGGCAGATAAACTGGATCTATGCATATGTAAGCAACTTTTTGAATACATTTTTTAAATGTTTGTGTAAAAAGAATATACATTGATTTAATCTGAGCGATAATGTTTGATTACATAATATGTAAATATGGAAGGATGATCCCCTCAGAATTCTGAATACTGCAGAATGATGTTTTTGAGATGACAGTAATGTGTTCATCAATAAATGATTCAGAAATAATTGAATTCACTGTCATCAATTGAACATTTACAATGACTGTACATTAAAAAATGGGTTAATTTGTTAAACAAGACATATTGTATTTGTTTCTTTATTTGTCCCATATACATCCTGAAAAACGATCTCCTTCAGATAAACTTTTGGATGATGACAGGTCCTCACAGTCTATTCACGAATGGTCTCTGACGGGATTGGTTCCGGTAAATAAACAACATCCCCTCTAATCTGCGTTTCTTTGAAAACAACTAAATCTGCATAATCTATTTCATTGTAAATTGTGTGGCAACAGCTGGCCCAGCAGAGTGGAATGAGAACAAGTGTGTGTTCACTGTCGATGTCTCCGAGAAATGTGAGACGAAGAGAGGCGCGAGAGCATGGGCGTCGTTAGACCCTTTTTACTAGGGCACGTACCCCAGTAAAAATCTGCCTTGCCCCAGTAAATCTACAGTTTGAGTTTTAACAATTTACTTAGTCAGTACATTAATGTAGATTGATAAGCCCGGAAAAAATAAATGCAGTATCTCAATCAACGCTTGTAAAATTGTTTAACTGAAAACAAACTTATGCATGCAGAATTCCATGTCAGCCTCTTCTGAGCTTGCCAAATAGCCACTGCAGCACGAACACGGAAGTCCAGGTGTCAGACTCAGCACAAAAGTCAGAATTGAGGTAGGCTAACAAAACATTACTAACCAAAAGATAATTTGTAAATGAGAGGCATATGGATCATCTTATTTTGATTAAAACATAAAAACATTACATGAAGCTCAAAAAACAGCATTTGCGCTCAATTTAATGTGCAAAAAATGTGCGCCCTTGCATAACTATTGATGTCCATGCCAAAGCTGATATCAAACTTGCATCCCTGAACTGTTGTATAGTGGGTTAAGCAAGGGGAGTTTCTAAAGCCTAGTGGTGCATTGTGCAGCAAGCTTGAAAAAAAAAGGGATATGAATAGGGGCCTGTGCCCCAGTAGAGTTTTATGTCTAACAACGCCTCTGCGCGAGAGTGAGCATTAGTGACCGCTAGAATATTTTTATGTGTGTGGGTGTGTCTCTGTGTGTGTGTGTGTTTGTGTGAGTGGGAGAAACGCGTGAACGGGAGGCTTAGAGAATTGCGTGACCGAAACTGGACGGGCCAGTGACAAAAACGATGATGTCACCGCTCACCTAAACATCGGATTTGGAAATGTCAAAAGAAAAAAACACTCAAGAAAAGCTCTTCCAGAGGAAGAACACAGTATGCCTGCGTTGATTTGAGAATATCTCATCCTTTTCATTCAATTTAGAGGTGAAATGAGTTGGATTTGTGCTCTAGCTCGCTTCCTAGTGAGCAGATATTGATACTGCAGGCCTACGCGGAGTAAAGAATGATGAAAAGGTCACAACTTCTATTGTTGCGTAGTTGTATGTTGATTGAACCATACATATATATATAAACACTATGTGTTTGTATATATCTATGGAATGAACCCTGTGATCTTTAGTCAAATGTTCTTCCACTGAGATAGGCCTACACTTTGCCCTGCATACAGATCCTCATGTGGTTATTCAAAATACAAGGTGATTATACTTCCAATGTAAATATATTTAGTTAATGCATTTGGTTCACAGGTGTGCTGGTGTCAGGATTGCAAATGCTTTCCATAATATAAAACATATTTTTCATGTTGAAAGTCAGACAATCAATTGTTGTGACTGTGTAGCAGGGGAATTCACTCTGATATCTGACAGTAGCCACAGAATAACTACAAAACAAATATAAGGTTTTAACATTACCGGCAATTCAATTAAACCATGAATAGAAATTAAATGTTCATTCATGAATGGTTTTATGATTGCATTTTTAGACCTAATAAGTATTCCAATAGTTACAATCCAGTACACAACTCTGCAGACAATGTTCCATGCCTGTGAGGTTTGTGAAATTAATCTGTTTTGAAAGCATCCAAGTGATTGATGTGATGTTTGTCAAGTGATGGGAGCAGTCCAAGAACACCTGTATATTCAGAGACAGAAGCTGCATAGAGACACAACTAGAACCTCTTCATTTACAAACTCCTTAAACAGACAGGTAGGTTCTGTGTGTGTCACTTTCTTCTTCTGTGAATGTCAGTCAAATAAGAAGGACGCAGGGATATAATAGTCTTAATAATCTTTTACACTGTTGTTTCAGACTGTGGAACCTATTTACATGTCCTTTGTGTTGCATGAATTTTCAGATTGAGCATTTGTGGATTGTAGAGGGATCATCACTGATCAGTTATGCTGCTCAACATGACCTCTCAGTTTCTGAATTCAACCATCAACTCCACCAACTCCATGGAGATAGATTATTTTACAATATGCAGTGACATGTATGAGGGTGTTGTGTTCTGGGCTTGTTCCAGTGTAGTCTTGTCTCTGTTTGGGTTCCCTGCATGTGTCATCGTTCTCTGGGAGCTGTTTCAGAAACACAGGAGAGGAACCCCCACCACCCCCAATGACGTCTTCATGCTGAACCTCACAGTCATGGACTCTGTTTTCTTAGGATTCATGCCTACCTCTGTATGCAACTACCTCTTTTGGCACAACCGGACTTTTGAAACCTTTCTTAACTTCCTCTATTCTTTGAGTTTGAGTGGCCGACCTCTCTTCATGACCTGTATCTGTCTGGACTGCTACCTGGCTGTGGTTCATCCAATCATGTACAGAGCCAGGAAGGGTCTGACCTCCAGGGTTCTGATGTGTGTTGTAGTGTGGGCTGTCACTCTGGCTTATGGGACTGCATTCATTCTTATAGATGGCTTGTACTACCAACCTATCGCTCTCTGGCCTCAACTCATCACCCTACCCACCATAGGGTTCTGTGACTTCTTCATCCTCCGGGCTCTGAAGAGTTCTGACCCTGCAGGACGAGACCTCCACCCCCAGAAGAAGAAGGCTCTTCAGATCATCATCAACAGCCTGGTCATGACGGTCATTACCTACCTTCCTCAAGTGTTCTTGTTTAGTCTTGGACTCTTAGTCTTTGATTTGAAAACATTTTTGTGTACAATGTTCTTACCAGTGCTGCTTACCTCCACTTCAGGGAGTGCAGTCATGCCTGTTCTCTACCTGAGCAATCTAGGGAGACTGGACGGCCTGTTGCAAGCATGCTGGAGTTGAGTGTCCTATACTGACATTGATACATTTCTTTTTTTTTATCTCACCTATTTAGAGATTAAAGTTCACTAAAGTAAGTTCACATGAAATGTGGGTTGCAATATTTGTTATTGTACTTAGCAGGCCAATGTTGTATTGTATTGTTGTGTTGTTGTGTTGTTGTGTTGTTGTGTTGTTGTGTTGTTGTGTTGTTACTGAGAGGATGTTGAGGTGTTTGATGTGTTTTGATATTTGTCCTCCCCTGTAGCTCACACCAGGAGCCAGGAGAGCAGCACATTATACATTTGATTAACAATCAAATGATTAATTACTTAGAAACTAGTTGCTATGAATAAAGGTTCTGTTACCTTTAGTTATTTGACAGGATGATGATGTCATTGAGATAGTGTGGCAAAGTAGGTCCTTCATTACTAAACAACAATGAATATTCAGATACAGTTACGAGTCATTAGCAAACATTAAACTGTTGGTAACTTACCTTCATCTGGGTGGTGGAATATGTGACTATTTGATATATTAACTGATTGCATTACTCGTTAGACAGAGAGAGAGAGAGAGAGAGAGAGAGAGAGAGAGAGAGAGAGAGAGAGAGAGAGAGAGAGAGAGAGAGAAGAGAAAAGCATTATCTACTGACAATCAACTGAGTCAGTGTACTGGTGAAGGGATAGATCAAATAGGCAGATAAATGGAAGGTTTGTAAAGTGATTTCATGCTCCCGTGTAAAAGTGTTTTTTTTATTTTTTTATACCAAATTACAGTCATTTATTTTGATACATGGTGAGGGGTGTGGTCCCAGGGTGGGCCCAGTGTGGGGTGGAGAGGGGTGTGGAGGTGGAGAGGGGTGTGGAGGTAGAGAGGGTGGTGGAGGTAGAGAGGGTGGTGGAGGTGGAGAGGGTGGTGGGGGTAGAGAGGGTGGTGGAGGTGGAGAGGGTGGTGGGGGTAGAGAGGGGTGTGTGGAGGTGGAGAGGGTGGTGGAGGTGGAGAGGGGTGTGGAGGTGGAGAGGGTGGTGGGGCTAGAGAGGGTGGTGGAGGTGGAGAGGGTGGTGGGGGTAGAGAGGGGTGTGTGGAGGTGGAGAGGGTGGTGGAGGTGGAGAGGGGTGTGGAGGTGGAGAGGGTGGTGGGGGTAGAGAGGGTGGTGGAGGTGGAGAGGGTGGTGGAGGTGGAGAGGGGTGTGGAGGTGGAGAGGGTGGTGGGGGTAGAGAGGGGTGTGTGGAGGTGGAGAGGGTGGTGGAGGTGGAGAGGGGTGTGGAGGTGGAGAGGGTGGTGGGGGTAGAGAGGGGTGTGTGGAGGTGGAGAGGGTGGTGGAGGTGGAGAGGGGTGTGGAGGTGGAGAGGGTGGTGGGGGTAGAGAGGGGTGTGTGGAGGTGGAGAGGGGTGTGTGGAGGTGGAGAGGGTGGTGGAGGTGGAGAGGGTGGTGGGGGTAGAGAGGGTGGTGGAGGTGGAGAGGGGTGTGTGGAGGTGGAGAGGGTGGTGGAGGTGGAGAGGGTGGTGGAGGTGGAGTGGGTGGTGGAGGTGGAGAGGGTGGTGGGGGTAGAGAGGGTGGTGGAGGTGGAGAGGGTGGTGGAGGTGGAGAGGGTGGTGGGGGTATAGAGGGTGGTGGAGGTGGAGAGGGTGGTGGAGGTGGAGAGGGTGGTGGGGGTAGAGAGGGTGGTGGAGGTGGAGAGGGTGGTGGAGGTGGAGAGGGGTGTGGAGGTGGAGAGGGTGGTGGGGGTAGAGAGGGTGGTGGAGGTGGAGAGGGTGGTGGGGGTAGAGAGGGGTGTGTGGAGGTGGAGAGGGTGGTGGAGGTGGAGAGGGGTGTGGAGGTGGAGAGGGTGGTGGGGGTAGAGAGGGTGGTGGAGGTGGAGAGGGTGGTGGAGGTGGAGAGGGGTGTGGAGGTGGAGAGGGTGGTGGGGGTAGAGAGGGGTGTGTGGAGGTGGAGAGGGTGGTGGGGGTAGAGAGGGTGGTGGAGGTGGAGAGGGGTGTGTGGAGGTGGAGAGGGGTGTGTGGAGGTGGAGAGGGTGGTGGAGGTGGAGAGGGTGGTGGAGGTGGAGTGGGTGGTGGAGGTGGAGAGGGTGGTGGAGATGGAGAAGGTGGTGGGGGTAGAGAGGGTGGTGGAGGTGGAGAGGGTGGTGGAGGTGGAGAGGGTGGTGGGGGTAGAGAGGGTGGTGGAGGTGGAGAGGGTGGTGGAGGTGGAGAGGGTGGTGGGGGTAGAGAGGGTGGTGGAGGTGGAGAGGGTGGTGGAGGTGGAGAGGGTGGTGGGGGTAGAGAGGGTGGTGGAGGTGGAGAGGGTGGTGGAGGTGGAGAAGGTGGTGGGGGTAGAGAGGGTGGTGGAGGTGGAGAGGGTGGTGGAGGTGGAGAGGGGTGTGTGGAGGTGGAGAGGGTGGTGGAGGTGGAGAGGGTGGTGGGGGTGGAGAGGGTGGTGGAGGTGGAGAGGGTGGTGGAGGTGGAGAGGGGTGTGTGGAGGTGGAGGTGGAGAGGGTGGTGGAGGTGGAGAGGGTGGTGGGGGTAGAGAGGGTGGTGGAGGTGGAGAGGGTGGTGGAGGTGGAGAGGGGTGTGTGGAGGTGGAGAGGGTGGTGGAGGTGGAGAGGGTGGTGGAGGTGGAGAGGGTGGTGGGGGTGGAGAGGGTGGTGGAGGTGGAGAGGGTGGTGGAGGTGGAGAGGGGTGTGTGGAGGTGGAGGTGGAGAGGGTGGTGGAGGTGGAGAGGGTGGTGGAGGTGGAGACAGTGTTCCCAGGGGAGAAGACTCAGCAGCTGGCTCCAGAGCTGACAGGCAGTTTGGTGGAGGTGGAGACAGTGTTCCCAGGGGAGAAGACTCAGCAGCTGGCTCCAGAGCTGACAGGCAGTTTGGTGGAGGTGGAGACAGTGTTCCCAGGGGAGAAGACTTAGCAGCTGGCTCCAGAGCTGACAGGCAGTTTGGTGGAGGTGGAGACAGTGTTCCCAGGGGAAAAGACTCAGCAGCTGGCTCCAGAGCTGACAGGCAGTTTAGACAGCTGGAACGACTCAGCTTATAGCACCAATGATCTAAAGTGAATAGAGGCTCTCTTCAACACACCCTCTCTCTGACCTGCTAACCCACAGCTCAGCTGGCCTGCTGGACAAAACTAGACCCAGCTGTTTAAGGGCTGTAACTCTGTTTATTGGTGTGGAAGTGACAATGGATAAGACTTTCATTTGACATCAATATGGTTTATAATTTTGATAAAAGATGCACTCTTTCACCCTTGTTTAAAGTGTCAGACTTTGACGTTGTTCTACTAGAATGATAAGATACATGTCTACTTGAACAGCAGGAGGGCAGGTGTGTCTGGGTTCTGATCAGAGGGCAGGTGTGTCTGGGTTCTGATCAGAGGACAGGTGTGTCTGGGTTCTGATCAGAGGGCAGGTGTGTCTGGGTTCTGATCAGAGGACAGGTGCATCTGGGTTCTGATCAGAGCTAGGGCAGGTGTGTCTGGGTTCTGATCAGAGCTAGGGCAGGTGTGTGAGGGAGATTGTGTAGGGTAGAAAGGGTGTGTCAGGAGGCAGATGTGTGCATCTGGAGAATGTGAGGTGTGTGACAGAGAGAGAGAGAGAGAGAGAGAGAGAGAGAGAGAGAGAGAGAGAGAGAGAGAGAGAGAGAGAGAGAGAGAGGAGGGGGATTAAATGATGTAATTGTTTCTGGCCCTTAGCCTGATCCTACCCTGATCCCTGCTCTATCCAGAACAGACCCCTCTGCCATTAATCCAGATTAATCTCTCTCTCTCTCTTACTTGCCTTGTCTCGCTGTCTCCCTCTCTCTTACTCTGTCTCTCTCTCCCTCTCTCTTGCTCTGTCTCTCTCTCTTCCTCTCTCTTACTCTGTCTCTCTCTCTCCCTCTCTCTCACTCTGTCGTCACTCTCTCTCCCTCTCTCTTACTCTGTCTCTCTCTCTCCCTCTCTCTCACTCCGTCACTCTCTCTCCCTCTCTCTTACTCTCCCTCTCTCTCTCCCTCTCTCTTACTCTGTCACTCTCTCTCCCTCTCTCTCACTCTGTCTCTCTCTCTCCCTCTCTCTTACTCTGTCTCTCTCTCTCCCTCTCTCTTATTCTGTCTCTCTCTCCCTCTCTCTCACTCTGTCTCTCTCTCTCCCTCTCTCTTACTCTGTCTCTCTCTCTCCCTCTCTCTCACTCTGTCTCTCTCTCTCCCTCTCTCTTACTCTGTCTCTCTCTCTCCCTCTCTCTCACTCTGTCACTCTCTCCCTCTCTCTCACTCTGTCTCTCTCTCTCCTTCTCTCTCACTCTGTCACTCTCTCTCCCTCTCTCTTACTCTGTCTCTCTCTCTCCCTCTCTCTTACTCTGTCACTCTCTCTCCCTCTCTCTTACTCTGTCTCTCTCTCTCCCTCTCTCTTACTCTGTCTCTCTCTCTCCCTCTCTCTTATTCTGTCTCTCTCTATCCCTCTCTCTTACTCTGTCTCTCTCTCTGGCCCAGCTCCCATCTGAGTCTCATGCCTGAACCAGTTCCGCCTGTTTTTCCTAGACATACGTCTTCCACCCTCATCCCTTACCTAGACTCCACCCTCATCCATTGCCTGGACCCACGACTCTTCTTTTGTATAATATGATATTTGTTGTCTAAACAGAAACACATATATTGCCCTGCAGTATGCACAGCATGTCCTGATCCCTGCACAGCTGTAATGAAAGGCCTAGAATAGGATCATCCTTCGTGCTTCAGAAATACATACAGTAGAAACAGGAATAGTCATAAACTATTGAGGGTGATGAGATATTACATTAAAAACCTTCAACAACTATGATCCGAGGACCACAAGCCTGTCTGACAACGACGGAACTTTTGATAATTATTTTTGTTTGCATGCAAGCGCCACAGAAAAACACAGCTCCAGAAATAGCTGTGATTACTCCCTGTCAATGGTATGCTTATGGACTTCCTCCCCCTTGCTTGATTTCCATACACTGTGATTTTACTATGATGCTATCTGTGTCAGAGACTGTCCAGTAACACCTGTCCAGTAACACCTGCATATTCAGAGTCTTGATGGAGACACAACTGGAAACTCATCCATATTCTGCCGAGATAGGATACTAAGGTAGGGTTAGTATGTATATGTGGTGGCATTCATGAAATAATTACATCCATATATTTATTGTTGTAAATCCAAGCTAAATTAGAACAACACAAACATTTGTCCAGTCTTAGTCTGTTTAAGAATGTTGTTTCACACATTGTAGATGTTGATGTGTGCTGTATGGTATTTTGATTTTTCATATTCAGCATTTGTGGATTGTAGAGGGATCATCACTGATCAGTTATGCTGCTCAACATGACCTCTCAGTTTCTGAATTCAACCATCAACTCCACCGACTCCATGGAGACAGATTATTTTACAATATGCAGTGACATGTATGAGGGAGTTGTGTTCTGGGCTTGTTCCAGTGTAGTCTTGTCTCTGTTTGGGTTCCCTGCGTGTGTCACCGTTCTCTGGGAGCTGTTTCAGAAACACAGGAGAGGAACCCCCACCACCCCCAATGACGTCTTCATGCTGAACCTCACAGTCATGGACTCTGTTTTCTTAGGATTCATGCCTACCTCTGTATGCAACTACCTCTTTTGGCACAACTGGACTTTTGAAACCTTTCTTAACTTCCTCTATTCTTTGAGTTTGATTGGCCGACCTCTCTTCATGACCTGTATCTGTCTGGACTGCTACCTGGCTGTGGTTCATCCAATCATGTACAGAGCCAGGAAGGGTCTGACCTCCAGGGTTCTGATGTGTGTTGTAGTGTGGGCTGTCACTCTGGCTTATGGGACTGCATTCATTCTTATAGATGGCTTGTACTACCAACCTATCACTCTCTGGCCTCAACTCATCACCCTGCCCACCATAGGGGTCTGTGACTTCTTCATCCTCCGGGCTCTGAAGAGTTCTGACCCTGCAGGACGAGACCTCCACCCCCAGAAGAAGAAGGCTCTTCAGATCATCATCAACAGCCTGGTCATGACGGTCATTACCTACCTTTCTCCAGTGTTAGTGTTCTCCATGAGAACCATGATGCCAGGCAAGGTGTTTCTGTGTTTCGCAATATTTCCACTGATCAGCTTCACCACTGCAGGAAGCGCTCTTATGCCTGTTCTGTACTTGAATAATTTAGGAAAACTGGGCTTTATATTTATACACTGACTTTTTTATACACTGTCACTTTCAGCTACTGGTTGCTCTATCAGTAACTTGCACTACTGCACCTCACTGTACCTCGCCAACAGGCTCCTGTATGGTCATTGACATAGTCACTGATCTGCAAATTGGCACTATTGTACTGTACTCCACTTAGGTTAGAATAGGTTGTAGGGTTGAAACAGGTTTTTTGTGCATTTAGGGTTAGTAAAGTGTACTATCTATTGTTATCTGTAATTTAGGAAGTTTTAGTATTAGGGTTAGTATAGTCAATATTTATTGCTATCTGTATATTTAGGAAGTTTCACTTATTTAAGCTCAGCATTGATGTAAATTGTGTTCTGTGTACTTATATGTTATGTTATGCCAGGTGCTTGCGTTGTCTTGTCTTAAGAATTTCAGTGCCCAGTCTAACCTTGTGTTGTTCTGTGTACCTGACAAATAAAGACTTGGACTTGGACTGATATTGTAAACCACTTAACCACTTAACTATGGAAATTATAGACGTGAACCATCCCATTAACAATCAAAAAATAAATAAAAATGCTGCAAAAAGAAATGGAAATGTACCCTTAACAGTCGACAGGTTTAAACTAACCCCTGAATACACAGCGTATGTGCATCCCACTGTGTCACAGTACACTGTGAAGTGTGACAACTGGTCTAAGTGCATGCTGTTAGCTAGGTGGCGGCTGGTAAGGTGGTATTTCGACACATTTTCATACGAAATAAGTGAGAGGGGAAAGGGGAGGAGACTGTCCTGAAGCAGCCAAAGACCTGAAGCAGCCCTCCTGGCTCCTACAAGCATAGACATAAGAGACGGCTGTAGTAAACCGGAACTACGTCACAAACTAGTACTGGCCTACCAAAACATCAACTGGGTAGCACCTACAAAACTAAACTTACAGACTTTCTTACGTCGTATGTGTTTGCGCTTTATTGCTTTTCTCCCCTCCATTTTGTTAGCTTGGCACAGTATTAAGGAGGACTGAACAGCTAGAGCGACGCTGAATAGCTCAATGTAATTCTGATCCTAGGCCGCCGCCATTGCTTCTCAGACTGTTTTCATCGGGGCGCGTTGGTGTTAGGAAATAACACGATACAAGGATTATTGACGTTTGTCAGATGTGTTGTTTCGATAGACAGGCAATTTGTGTTTGAAAGTGGTACAAATTCAACGCTTAAAGTAATATTGTCTGACTGCATAGTTATATAAGACGTATAATGATGACGAGAATAGGCTAACGTTCAGAATAAGCTAGTGGATCATAGGGGGTTGGGACTCGTCTCCATCCATTTGACAGGTTATATTCTTCTGTAGTCATTTGGACGTGTTTTGTTATTTACTGCCTCTGCTATGTCGCTTCACGGTAAGCGCAAAGAAATCTACAAATACGAGGCACCATGGACGGTATATGCAATGAATTGGAGTGTCCGACCGGACAAACGCTTCCGACTTGCGCTCGGAAGTTTTGTCGAGGAATACAACAACAAGGTAAACAGTAGAATTGAATAAAGACCACAGTATTACAACAAGTAACCTACAGAGTGTGTTTTATCTGAAAATACTTCTTCTGGTGCAGTATTCAAATAGGCTAGTTTTGATCTACTTATCTGGTGACCATGAATATGCCAGACTACTTAATTATGTGTAGCAAACAGTACCTGGAAGGGCAGCATAACACAATATGCATTAGTTATCCTGTAAAGGCTCTAATCATTGTGGCCTGCACACTAACACACACCCTTCTTTAACGTCCTGTCTGGCCTGTAGGTGCAGTTGGTTGGGCTTGAGGAAGAGAGCTCTGAGTTTTTGTGTCGGAACACATTTGATCACCCCTACCCCACCACCAAGATCATGTGGATCCCAGACACCAAGGGGGTGTACCCCGACCTGCTCGCCACCAGCGGAGACTACCTGCGCATCTGGAGGGTGTGTGAAACCAGCTCATCCGGAATGCAACCCCTGCCTCTCACTCAACCCAGCCGCCACCTAGCTAACAGCATGCACTTATTAGACTGTGTGTCATAAGTCAAATCGTCCTACATGTGCAGCAGAAAGGGTGATTTTATGTTGTGTGAGGGCAGCTTGTCTCCTGTGAGGCTAAGGGCAGCTTGTCTCCTGTGAGGCTGAGGGCAGCTTGTCTCCTGTGAGGCTGAGGGCAGCTTGTCTCCTGTGAGGCTGAGGGCAGCTTGTCTCCTGTGAGGCTGAGGGCAGCTTGTCTCCTGTGAGGCTGAGGGCAGCTTGTCTCCTGTGAGGCTGAGGGCAGCTTGTCTCCTGTGAGGCTGAGGGCAGCTTGTCTCCTGTGAGGCTGAGGGCAGCTTGTCTCCTGTGGTCCAGGTGAATGAGACGGACACACGTCTGGAATGTCTTCTGAACAACAACAAAAACTCGGACTTCTGTGCCCCGCTGACATCCTTCGACTGGAACGAGGTGGACCCCAACCTGCTGGGTGAGGGTTACCCTAACACTACACCTGGTGCTCCTCTGACTAATACATTGAACTGAGACACCTAATATTTTGAACTAAGACACATGTACATTTTATTCGTTCAGCAGACACTTTTAGTCCAAAACGTTTAAAACACAGCTTAGAGAGAGCACAGCAGGAGATAAGCATCGGAAGTGTGTCGTTCTAACAGTGTTTCAGTGGTCAGAGTCAGGTAACTGGATCTACCTGACAAAGTGCAACAATAATAATAATATTTCAGCATCGACAGAGGTGTATTGTGTCATGGTTCACTGAAAGAGATTTGGTGTGTCTGGTATGCAGGCACCTCCAGCATTGACACCACCTGCACCATCTGGGGGCTGGAGACGGGGCAGGTCCTGGGCAGAGTGAACCTGGTGTCAGGGCACGTGAAGACACAGCTCATCGCCCATGATAAGGAGGTAAGCTGGCTGTATGACACCAAGGCTGGGCTGTATTCACAGGAGGGCTCCAAGTCCCTCAGGATCAATGAGAGCATTTGAACTGATTAGCCCAGAGCTGGAAGCAAGCAGGTCAAAAGTCAGTATCTCTTTTATGCTGTTTTGTTGAAAGCAAACACAATCGAAAACAGGTGTATGAAGTGTGTGTGTCCATGGCAGGTGTATGACATAGCCTTCAGCCGTGCGGGTGGAGGGAGGGACATGTTTGCGTCGGTGGGGGCGGACGGCTCAGTTCGGATGTTCGACCTGCGGCACCTGGAGCACAGCACCATCATCTATGAGGACCCACAGCACCACCCGCTGCTGCGCCTCTGCTGGAACAAGCAGGACCCCAATTACCTGGCCACCATGGCCATGGACGGCATGGAGGTGACGACACAGCTGCAGCCCTGCAGAGTGCTGGGGCTCCCAGCTGCAGCCCTGCAGAGTGCTAGGGCTGCAGGTGGTGTGTTAGGGTGGATGTGTGGAACTCAGTTTCCTTGTGTTTGCTGGTGGTGTGTCGCAGGTGGTGATTCTGGATGTGCGTGTGCCCTGCACCCCTGTGGCCCGCCTCAACAACCACCGCGCCTGCGTCAACGGCATCGCCTGGGCCCCACACTCCTCCTGCCACATCTGCACCGCAGGTAACTTTAACACATCAACACCCCACACCTCAACACCCCACACCTTAACACCCCACACCTCAACACCCCACACCTTAACACCCCACACCTTAACACCCCACACCTCAACACCCCACACCTTAACACCCCACACCTCAACACCCAACACCTTAACACCCCACACCTTAACACCCCACACCTTAACACCCCTCACCACACCCCACACCTTAACACCCCACACCTTAACACCCCTCACCACACCCCACACCTTAACACCCCACACCTCAACACCCAACACCCCACACCTTAACACCCCACACCTCAACACCCCACACCTCAACACCCCACACCTCAACACCCCACACCTCAACACCCCACACCTTAACACCCCACACCTTAACACCCCACTCCTTAACACCCAACACCTTAACACCCCACACCTCCCCACACCTCAACACCCCACACCTTAACACCCCACACCTCACCACACCCCACACCTTAACACACCTCACCACACCTTAACACACCTCACCACCCCACACCTTAACAACCCACACCTTAACACACCTCCCCACACCAAAACACCCCACACCTCAACACACCTCACCATGACTGCAATAATGTCCTTCATAGTGCTCAAACACTAACCCCCCCCTCCTCCCCCAGCGGACGACCACCAGGCTCTGATCTGGGACATCCAGCAGATGCCTCGGGCCATCGAGGACCCCATCCTGGCTTACACAGCCGAGGGAGAGATCAACAACGTCCAGTGGGCCTCCACCCAGCCGGATTGGATCGCCATCTGCTACAACAACTGCCTGGAGATCCTGCGTGTGTGACGCCAGTCCTGAGGGGGCCTGAGGGGGGGCGGGGCCTGAGGGGGGCCGGGGCCTAACTCCCAACAGAGCCTTTCCACAACGCTGGGGGGACCGCGGCCCTCTGAAGGACTCTTGTCTGCCCCCACCACACATGCAGTTGGTTGTGTATGTCTGTGTATGCATGTGTGTTACCTTTGGGGACAAGTGTGTCCTGTTTGTGTGTGTGTTACCTCTGGTAACAAGGGTGTCCTGTGTGTGTGTGTGTGTGCCAGTTACCTCTAGGGATGAGGATGATTGGCATGTCTCGGAGCCACACCTCATCCCTGAGCAGTGTGTCCAGTTGTCCAGTTGTGATGTGTCCCAGAATGGGACATGGATGTACACCAGAGCAGAAGTCCCCACACCTGGTGGCTGTCTGGGGACTCCCCCGGTGAGCAGGAGCGCTCACAGCCTCTCCTGGTACAGGACGTGGGGCGGGAACAAACTCTCCCTGATGGACACACCTGTTCTTAGTCCGAAACAGAACTTTCAGCATGTTGATAAGTTGATTACGTTTTATCTGATGGAGTAGATTGTTATTTTAGTGTATGCAATGTAGTGTTTTATTTTTTAGCAGTGTGAACATTATAATTATTCTTAATTCCCTTGAATTGCTCGTGTAGTTTCTGTATATCATATGAATATTTCAACTGAACCAAATGTTGTAATCCACTGAATTGTGTTTTTTTATCATAAAAAATCTGGTCAATTGTGATATGAAAAACATATTTATTTAAACAGTCTACTAAATAACTTGGGGTTAGTGGTATATATACATTAGACAGACATTTGAGAAGAAGAAAAATGTATGAATTTTACTACAGAAAAAACTATTATATCAGCTCAATAAAACTATTGTACAGTCAAGAAAGAAAAAAAGTCAGGTAGAGGTTTAGTTCTTTAAGATGCAGAGCAAGATGCTGGCTGCTGCTTCAAAATACTTAATGTTCTGTTAGTACTCAACTGCTACTGAGGTATTCAATTGATTTTTGTAACCACTGAGAAAGTTCAGGTCCAGAGAGCTGCGTCATACTCAGCCTGGAAACCAGCCTGGAAACCAGCCTGGTAGGGTGTCTCACCTGCAGGGGATGTAAAGTGAAAACTAATACACAAGTGAAAGACGGCAGCAAGGTGAGGGCTGTGTTTGGGGCCGGAGGGGGAGACTGTGTGAGGGCTGTGTTTGGGGCCGGAGGGTCAGACTGTGTGGGGGCTGTGTTTGGGGCCGGGGGGTCGGACGGTGTGAGGGCTGTGTTTGGGGCCGGGGGGTCGGACGCTGTGGGGGCTTCATGTGAGAGGCAGCGCTGGGTCTGACAGGTGTGTGTGGATGTCCTCTGGGCCGGGGGGTCGGACGGTGTGGGGGCTTCATGTGAGAGGCAGCGCTGGGTCTGACAGGTGTGTGTGGACGTCCTCTGGGCCGGGGGGGTCGGACGGTGTGGGGGCTTCATGTGAGAGGCAGCGCTGGGTCTGACAGGTGTGTGTGGACGTCCTCTGGGCCGGGGGGTCGGACGGTGTGGGGGCTTCATGTGAGAGGCAGCGCTGGGTCTGACAGGTGTGTGTGGACGTCCTCTGGGCCGGGGGGGAGGTCCTCTGGGCCGGGGGGGAGGTCCAGGCTCCCAGGCAGGGAGGGGAATCGCAGTCTCCTGCTCAGTCCTGGAGGCCCCGTTATAGAGGGCCGGACCGAGGCCTGGGCGCCTAGCAACGCTCTCCCCTCCGTCTCCGGGGTAACGGACATGGTGTCGTCCGAGGCCAGGGTGACGTGGATGCCTGAGGACAGGGACTCCTGGGACCTGACCTCTGACCTCACGTCTGCAGACGGCTGAAACACACAAGACGAGGTTCAAAACCCTGCTGACCTCAAATTGATGCTGCTGAGCTGGTGTCTACGAGCCGAGCTGGTGTCTACGAGCCGAGCTGGTGTCTACGAGCTGAGCACTGTCCCCAACGTCACTGTCTCTTCACAAGGACCCAGAGCTGCTGAGCTTCCTGTACACTTGTCAGTTCAAGCTGCTGGATGACCAGGTGAGTGTACCTGTGGGGGGGGGCTGTCCAGGGCCAGGGTGGGTGGGGGGTAGAGGCTATGAAGGTCCGGGTCTGTGGTACTGTAGAGGCCGGCTGGGCTGCTGTAGGCAGGGGGGACCACCTGCCCCTGCAGCAGCTGCAGGATCACAGTGATGTCAGCTGTCATGCGCGTCTCCAGCCTGTCCAGAGACCCACACATACAGCTCAACATGATGCCATTGAAAAATATTTGATGTTGATTATATTTATTCACTCAGCAGACGTTTTTTATGCGAACCAGCTGCATATCAAGAAGTAGCAGGTTTGAATCCCACGTTACCTGTGGAGCTGTGACTGCAGTAGCTCCAGCCGCGTCTCCAGGTCGCTGGGGGGCGGGGCCAGGGGCGGGGCCGGAGTGGCCCTGATGGAGGAGGAGTGCCAGCCGCGGGCGGGGTACTGGGGGGAGCCGGACGGCCAGTACCTGTACACCTCGGAAACGGCCCCGGAAACGGCCCCGGAACCGGCCCCGGAAACGGCCAACAGAGAGGCTGCAGGCACAGTCCCCAACACCATTAGGACTACTTCCATTAGTTACATGTGTTCCTCATTCAACGGGAAGAAAACTTAGTACGGCAACCCTTTATATTCAGGTTACATAAACGACTGTGTAACATAGGAATACCTATAGTATCATGTTAGATTAATAATTAAATTGCATTATATGACATAAGATCTATATTAACAACTACTTTCACCTGGAAAGCCCTACATACCCTATACCAAGTTTCATTAGTAATAATTAGTGCCTACAATGTTGTTACTATAGGTACACTGTAGTGTTGTTACTATAGGTACACTGTAATGTTGTTACTATAGGTACAGTGTAGTGTCGTTACTATAGGTAGAGTGTAGGGTCGTTATTATAGGTAGAGTGTAGTGTCGTTGCTATAGGTACACTGTAGTGTCGTTACTATAGGTACACTGTAGTGTTGTTACTATAGGTAGAGTGTAGTGTCGTTACTATAGGTACACTGTAGTGTCGTTACTATAGGTACACTGTAGTGTTGTTACTATAGGTACACTGTAGTGTTGTTACTATAGGTACACTGTAGTGTCGTTACCATAGGTACAGTGTAGTGTCGTTACTATAGGTACAGTGTAGTGTCGTTACTATAGGTACACTGTAATGTTGTTACTATAGGTACACTGTAGTGTTGTTACTATAGGTACACTGTAGAGTGGTACTATAGGTACACTGTAGTGTTGTTACTATAGGTACAGTGTAGTGTCGTTACTATAGGTACACTGTAGTGTTGTTACTATAGGTACACTGTAGTGTTGTTACTATAGGTACACTGTAGTGTTGTTACTATAGGTACACTGTAGAGTGGTACTATAGGTACACTGTAGTGTTGTTACTATAGGTACACTGTAGAGTGGTACTATAGGTACACTGTAGTGTTGTTACTATAGGTACACTGTAGTGTTGTTACTATAGGTACACTGTAGTGTTGTTACTATAGGTACACTGTAGTGTTGTTACTATAGGTACACTGTAGAGTTGTTACTATAGGTACACTGTAGTGTTGTTACTATAGGTACACTGTAGTGTTGTTACTATAGGTACACTGTAGTGTTGTTACTATAGGTACACTGTAGAGTTGTTACTATAGGTACACTGTAGTGTCGTTACTATAGGTACACTGTAGTGTTGTTACTATAGGTACACTGTAGTGTTGTTACTATAGGTACACTGTAGTGTTGTTACTATAGGTACACTGTAGTGTTGTTACTATAGGTACACTGTAGTGTTGTTACTATAGGTACACTGTAGTGTTGTTACTATAGGTACACTGTAGTGTTGTTACTATAGGTACACTGTAGAGTTGTTACTATAGGTACACTGTAGTGTCGTTACTATAGGTACACTGTAGTGTTGTTACTATAGGTACACTGTAGTGTTGTTACTATAGGTACACTGTAGTTATTCAGGAGAAGAGCTGCCAGGTACCTGGCAGGGCCCGCTCCATGGAGCGCTCCTGTGGTCTGGAGACGCCACTAGGGGGCAACAGCTGCACCCCAGGGGGGGTGTAGCCCAGTCCCTCCTCCCCCCTGCCCCGGGGTGGGTGGGGCTTGTCACTGGTGTGGGAGGAGGAAGAGGAGGAGCCACAGCTGCAGAGCTCCTCCCACGCGCTCAGGGGGGCGGAGCAATGCCGGCAGGGGTACGGGTCGTCCTGGTCCATCCCGTCTAACCAGGAAGCACACCAACGTTACCATCATCAACATACACAGGTGTACTATCATATATGTCATTACAACTATTCACTTTACTATTATCACTAGTACTATTATAATATCATTACTAACATTATTACTACTATTGTCATTTTATATATCGAATATACTGTGTGTAAATATAGTTTTTCATTTAATGAACCTTGGTCCTAATAGATCACAGTAATTAACTGTTTCTCTTGTAAAGTAATGATCACGTCAGTCCTTGGTTGAGTCAATAACAAGTTGAATCAGTCCCAGGATGAATCAGTCTCAGGTTGAATCAATCCCAGTTTGAATCAGTCCTAGGATGAATCAGTTGTAGGTTGAGTCAGATGCAGGGCTGTGTGACTGACCGGGTCTGTTCCTGCAGTCCAGGGAGTGCCCTCTGTGTCCGGAGTGGCAGACCCACTCGTCTCCTGAGTCTGCCAGCGAGGTCAGGGGTGGAAGCTGCTCATCCTGGAGACACACACACACACACACACACACTGCGTATGGAGACAGATGGATTTCTACTATACACCCAGTCATAATTATGAACAACACAATATTTCCTTATTTTCCTAAGATTTCCTATTATCATTTAATAATCCAATACATTTGATATTAAAACGTGTAAAACAGTGAGTGTATGTCTGGTGAATTGGTCCCTTACGTCTCGCAGGTGGAAGGTGATCTCCAGGTTCCTCCAAAAAGAGTGGGCGAAGCTGGGGAACATGTCCAGCACCTCCAGGAGGTCGTCCCGCTGGATGCGCTGGAGGTCACAGTAGGTCAGGGCACGCACGTCTGCGTTGGACTTCCCTGGCTCCGAGTACAGGGCCTCCCCGAAGATGTCGTTCTTCTCTAGAGAGAGAGACAGAGAGATGAGAGATGATAGACAAAGAGATGAGAGAGAGGACAGAGAGGAAAGAGAGACAGATGAGAGACAGAGAGATGAGAGAGAGGACAGAGAGGAGAGAGAGACAGATGAGAGACAGAGAGATGTGGGGAGGGTGTTATTGTGATATAAGACCCCTGGTAAAGAGTGGGGGCGTGAGAGCTGGAAGAATGTATGACTTCATGCAAGTGTATGTGTCATAGTGTAGAGGTCAGAGGTCACAGTGTTTACCCAGTATGGCCACCACCACGTTGTTGCGGGTGATCTGGATGGAGCCCCTGGACAGGAAGTAGATGGCGGTGAGGACGTCTCCGAAGTGGACGAGCGTGTCGGCTGGTGGGGCGTGCACGGTCTTGAAGCGCATGGCCAGGGCGCGGAGGCATGCCTGGCTGCCCCCCCGGAATGCCTTGCAGTTCTGTAGCAGGCTGCGGTTCAGGTGCAGGCAGATGTCCGCTTGCAGACACTCCGGGAAGCCCTTTAGCACCTTGACAGAGGGGGTCAACACAGAGAGCAGAGCTGATGTGACTCGGTCGTCCGGGTGGAGATGGAGGGGACATGTCCCTCATGGGGTTTGGGTTAGGGGGGTTAGGGTTAGGGGGTTTGTATCATTGATGAGTACTTGATGAGGACTCAAAAAAAAAAATATAAAAGGTAAAAAAATATTTTCCCCAAAAAGCTTTCGAAAAGGTTGACATTAATTGTTTTCTTTACTTTAACTTGAAAGAAAAAGTCAGTACTTTAAACATATTTACTTCTACTGAAGTGAGGATGTGTGTACATTTGCCATCTGAGATCAGGAGATACTGAGCCCTCGAGGAAGACGAGGACAAACCCCCCAAAGAGACACAGTTAAACAGTGCAGCAGGATTCCATCAGCAGCTCAATGAACACTCATCCCATTACCCATCCAACCCATCACAACACACAACCCAGGGCACTGAGCCAACTTACTGCGTTCATGTCGATGCCGTTGGTGTAGGACCAGGCGTGCTGGAAGTAGTCCTCCAGGCGCTGGCGCAGTCCTCCGGGGATCTGGTGGAAGCGGATGAACTCCTTCACCCGCAGTATCTGGGTGTGGTAGCGCGTGGTGCCCGAGTACAGGCGCTGGATGATGGCCGACACGTTCCCGAAGATGCTGGCGTACATGAGGGCTGGTGGAGGTCAGAGGTTGAAGGTCAGACAGATGACTCAGTACATGAGGGCTGGTGGAGGTCAGAGGTTGAAGGTCAGACAGATGACTCATTACATGAGGGCTGGGGGAGGTCAGAGGTTGAAGGTCAGACAGATGACTCAGTACATGAGGGCTGGTGGAGGTCAGAGGTTGAAGGTCAGACAGGTGACTGAGTACATGAGGGCTGGTGGAGGTCAGAGGTTGAAGGTCAGACAGGTGACTCAGTACATGAGGGCTGGCGGAGGTCAGAGGGTACAGGTCAGACAGACCAAGTACAGAACCTTCCTGGTTCTGCACTTGCTATATGAACTGTTTGTACGTCGCTTTGGGTCAAAAAGTATCTGCTAAATGGATCAAATTTAAACTTCTGTATATATATATTCAAAAACAAAATGTAAAATTGCTTTAGTTCTAGAAAGCATCTGCTGGACTCACATCCAATGACCATGACGCAGATGGAGAACAGCTTCTCAGAGTTGGTGTTGGGGGAGACGTTCCCAAAGCCCACGCTGGTCAGGCTGCTGAAGGTGAAGTACAGAGCCGTCACGTACTTGTCCTTGTTGGACGGACCGGACGTGGCGTCGCTGTCGTTGTAGCGTTTCCCCAGCTGCTCCGCCAGGTTGTCCAGCCAGCCCGTCTCCGTGTACGGACGCTCCACGAAGCCGATGGCGTACCAGATGCAGGCCAGCCAATGGGCGATGAGCACGAACGTGCACATGAGCAGGAAGAGGACGGCAGCGCCGTACTCCGAGTAGCGGTCCAGCTTCCTGGCCACGCGGACCAATCGGAGAAGACGTGCCGTCTTCAATAGGCCAATGAGAGTGGCCATCTTTGGAGGGTCACCAGGAAGAGAGACAGTATAATAGGAGAGAAGACGGAGAGAGTAGAGCTAGACTGGAGTAGGACGACGGAACTGGACGAGGGAACAGGAGACATCACGTAGTCTGGACGATGGAACAGGAGACATCACGTAGTCTGGACGAGGGAACAGGAGACATCACGTAGTCTGGACGAGGGAACAGGAGACATCACGTAGACTGGACGAGGGAACAGGAGACATCACGTAGACTGGACGAGGGAACAGGAGACATCACGTAGACTGGACGAGGAAACAGGAGACATCACGTAGTCTGGACGAGGGAACAGGAGACATCACGTAGACTGGACGAGGAAACAGGAGACATCACGTAGTCTGGACGAGGGAACAGGAGACATCACGTAGACTGGACGAGGGAACAGGAGACATCACGTAGACTGGACGAGGGAACAGGAGACATCACGTAGTCTGGACGAGGGAACAGGAGACATCACGTAGTCGATGGCTGTCTGCAGCTAACACTGTTATCAACATCATATTCATCACTAAGTCTAGTTTAATCACAATCACAATCCTGACAACAGTGATGGTGTGTTCCTCATCCAGGGACCTGGGATTGTTTTCTAATGTGGGTGAAACTAACTCTTACTAACCCTACTTATCCTAACCAACGCTACTAACTTAAAAAACAACTGACTAAGAATTAAATATATATATAATAAAAAGTGGAAGGGACGGATTTGCAGTTTTCAACAACACATAATGTATAAATGACATCTAAATGTAGTATATGATGAAACCCTGTCCTCACCTCGTCAGAGCCGGAGCCTAAGATCAGCAGGTCGAAGGGCACGGCGGCCACCAGGTCGATGGGGAACCAACCCTTGATGTAGTGCAGTGCGATGCTGCCAGGCTGGGTGACCACCTCGTCAGTGTGGTTCACGTAGGTGGTCCTGAAGTTGATGCCGATGTCCACGATGAACAGGATGTCCACCAGGAGGTCCACCAGGTTGAGGGGGTCGCAGGTGTAGCCACAGCTCTTCCTGCCGACATCCCGGTGTTCGTCCAGGAGGAAGGCGGCGGAGTAGGGGGTGAACACGGCAGTGTGGAGGACCAGCAGCAGGATCAGCCAGTCCCACATGGCCTTGAAGGGGCTGTAGTGCAGCAGGGTCCATCTGGAGGTGTCCAGAGGCTGGAGCTTGTACTCTGGAAGCACATCTGACTCCAAGGATAACACCTGGGAAGGACAGGGATTCTCCTCAGGGGTGACATGTAGCTTTGTTGTGTGTTTAGCATTCATGAAATGTAGAAATGTTATCAACAATTTTTTCAATCATAAATGTATTTAGTCATCAAAGTTTCATTTTATGGTTGAGTGAATGTGAACAAATGCTAGGGATACATGATAAAACTTATATTGTTACCTGTTAATTATCTATAGATTATTGTATCGGACTGTTTTTAATCCAGACCTCTGCAGCTACAAACCCTTCTCTCCTGTCATTGGTCAGGCCGCAGTGCCTGAGGAAGCTTTTAATTTAGCATGAAACTAGATGAGCTGCAGAGATGTGGGGTCCTGTTTATCCAGTCTGCTAGAGGTCTCTCTCTCTGGGACTGATTATCCAGTCTGCTAGAGGTCTCTCTCTCTAAGACTGATTATCCAGTCTGCTAGAGGTCTCTCTCTCCGGGACTGATTTACCAGAATGATTGTTCAGTGGATCATTTGACCCTCTGGCCATGCAATCAACACATGACCCCATCAAACAAGACCCAGAGAGAGAGAGAGACAGAGAGAGAGACAGAGAGAGAGAGAGAAAGAGAGACAGAGACAGAGAGAGAGAGACAGAGAGAGAGAGACAGAGAGAGAGAGTCTGCATAAGATGACAGGGTCACATGTTACCACTGCTGATGTCAGATCAACTACAGAAAAACACATTCCCCCGGATTCTCATCAACACCACATCTCCTGGGGCCTCATGTATAAAGGATTGCGCAGCTTTCATACCAGAAGATTGCGTACGGCCAAAACTCGAAAAGTACCTACGCACAAAAATATTCACATGTATAAAACCGGTCGTATGCCAGGTCCTGCGCACCTTTCCTTTATAAATCACAATCAACGTGAGATTGACCGCACGTGAACGAGCCACTGACCCCACCTTGCCTCCTCCCATAAATGAATATGCAGATGGACTATAAATGCGCTCCTGAGGTCATTTCGTTGTCTGAATTACCGTATTTATTCGAAGAAACGCCGCCCTCGAAGAAACGCAGCACCAAAAATGAACGTTAAACGCTGCAGCGTTTATTTGAAGAACTACGGTGACTGTGAGATCGCGGTTCTGACAACAGAGGAGGAGGCAAGAAAATGTGTCCTGTTTGGCGGCCTGTCATCAGGTATTACAGTTTTTTTTATTCGCTTTGGTACTATTTTCACAAGTATGTGGTAAAACCTCACAGTACAAAACTCAAAGCAAATCATCAAAAAGTCAGTTTTTTCAAACATGTAATCACATGTCAATTGACAAAGTACAACGCACAAAATACACAATCAGTTTTTCATATGAAGTAATTGTCTTTCACAATGCAATGCTCATGATACTTTTGATATGCTTCTCATTTAATTTGCGTAAATATATTTGACCAACACTGAATCCAACAGATCTTAATGGTTAATCACTGAACCGTTTGGTAAACCTATATATTTTCATTTCAGCAATAAACAGTATATCGATTGTGAGAACTAAAGAAATACAATTTGTTTTTGTACGAACATATAAATTACTGTAACCACACATGATGAATACTCGTTATTACTACTTGATTTCAAATTGGGGTAACCACAATTAGTCATTTGATATACGTAAAAGTAGGGGTGTAAACACTGGCAAATTATTTCAACATGGAGCAGGATAGACAGCCGGGAATAGGAAGAGCTTGTGGACAAGAGATCCGTCAGAGAGGTGGGCATGGGCTCCAACAGAGAGGTCAGAGAGGTGGGCAATTTAGGAAGTTATAGATTATGTAAATGTGAGTAATGTAAGTGTATTGCCTAATGTGAAACTGTAATCTGTCTTTTACATAGTACTGTAGCATTTTAATTTCAGCACTTCTAAGGCCGATTTGAAACATGTATCTTGCATTGTTTGCTGTTGGATGAACTGATTGTTAAGAGTACTAAACTGAAAGAAGATCATACTGTTGTGTTTCGGTGATTAAACCAAATGTTCCCATTACATATTACAATAATCTTGTGTTTGAAAGCATTCCATGAGGTTTTGAAAGAATGACTAGCTGCGTTACAAGTGTGATCAGTTTGGATCTTTGTACTAAGAGTTTTGAAAATGTACACCTTACTTGTGGAAATAGTACCAAAGCAAATAAAAAAAACTGTAGTGACAAAAGACAGCACTTTGAGATTTAGCTAAATGTAAAGTGCATTACAAATAAAATTATCATTATTATTATAGGGCCATAAATGCTGTGGGTTCAGAGAACCGGACCATGGCAGAAATTAAGAAGAAATGGTCCGATATAAAACTTTAAATGAAGAAACAAGTGGTGGCGCATCGTAACAGCATGATTTTGTCGTTCGTTTGACAGCCTCAAGTTTAACAGAAGTTATTAAGTGGTGGCGGTATAAACAGAAGGCTACATAGCATTTCCCGTTTTGGGTTTTGGCATTTTGATATGATCATCCACATTAATGATAAAACGTTTATTTTTATGTTTTTTGAATAGTCAACGTCATAACGTACTAGTGGAAACTTTATTTTGTAATGTTTGGTGAGTCTCGGCACTTTTCAGTTGGAATTCGCCATGTTACAGAGCCAGACAAGATTTTGCGGACGGTCCGCACATTCTCACGTCTGCTCAAAAGTTTCCGTGACGGCCCGCACATTCTCACGTCAAGTAAATCTTTATACATCACAAAGTGTGCCTGAAAACCATCGTACGCAAGCTTTTTGTGCGTACGCAACGTTTATACATGAGGCCCCAGGTCTCTCATTTCTGGTAAACATGTACCAGGGGTTCCCATCCAGAAGGCAGTTCTCTGGACACCAGTAGAGGGCAGTGGTAGCATGGGTCCAGCCAGCTGCTCTGTGCTGCCTCTCAGCCCTCCCAGAGGGAAACAGCACTTTCCTACAGTAGTGATTTTTCCAACACTGGGTTTAACCACATCGCTGTCGGTGTCCAGGCTGCGCTGGGAAAGCTACCATGCAGGAGTCAACGCCCGCTCAGAGGGGCTTCTGGACTAGATATCTGAATGCAGGTGTTGAAATGAATTGGTCCAATGTTGGTGGGTGTTTCAAGTAGTCTTAGAGGATGTCGACACCCCATGTGAAAAATTGCATGCAGTTAAGTGTGTCAGTATTGACTGATGAGCACTGCATTCATATAATATGGAACAAACATGTCAATATTGACCGTACGCACTATAACATAGCTAGTAAATATTGATTCTGTTCTGAGACGTAAATCACTGGGCCGCTCCATCACACTCAGGGACGCCACAATAAGAGTTTGAGGAACCGAACGGTGGCGTGGCGTGTCGTACCTGCGTCACCTTCTCAGTGACGTGCTGGGTCCGATCCTTCACCTTGGAAGGCCCCAGCAGCTCTGCCCGGGGGGCAGGAGGGACCTGGCGCTCTGGGCTGAAGCCAGGGGCCCCAAGGTGGCCCGGAGACCTGCCCTTCATGGCATCCGCGTCGGAGGTGGAGCTCAGCTGGTCTGGAACCAGGAGATCTGTCAGGGAACAGGGAACAAAGATTTTGTAACTGTTTATTTTGACACAAATGTTTTCCTTTACTCATTCACAAGGCAGACATGTTAGGGTCAGGGTTAGGGAGAGACAGAGAGGTGGATAGAGGTGGACTCACTGCTGTTGAGGTGGGCCTCTCCTCTCTCTCCTCCCCAGTCTGCCCGCATCCCCCTCGGAGACGATCCACAAGGCTCCTCTCTGAAGACAGCCTTCCTTCAGGATCTCTCCTCCACTCACAGCCTTCCTTCAGGATCTCTGCTCCACTCACAGCCTTCCTTCAGGATCTCTCCTCCACTCACAGCCTTCCTTCAGGATCTCTGCTCCACTCACAGCCTTCCTTCAGGATCTCTGCTCCACTTACAATCTTCCTTCAGGGTCTCTGCTCCATTCAGAACCCTCCACTGAGGACAGATTCTGTCTCACTAGAACTAGAACAGGTGTGCTGCTGCTGCCCTGGGCCCGTTCTGCGGTGCGGGTCTGACGGCTGCTCTGCCTCGATGCAGGCCAGGGGATGACCCTGTGGGCTGACCAGTGTAGGACTGGACCATAAAGCCACGCCTCACTCCCTCTGGGACCTGATCGATGTCATGCCACAGCCAGGAGGGCAGGCCGCACGATCCATACCAGATCACACATAACAACAGGAAGTGGGCTCCATACCAGATCACACATAACAACAGGAAGTGGGCTCCATACCAGATCACACATAACAACAGGAAGTGGGCTCTGTGCCAGATCACACATAACAACAGGAAGTGGGCTCTGTGCCAGATCACACATAACAACAGGAAGTGGGCTCTGTGCCAGATCACACATAACAACAGGAAGTGGGCTCTGTGCCAGATCACACATAACAACAGGAAGTGGGCTCCATACCAGATCACACATAACAACAGGAAGTGGGCTCCATACCAGATCACACATAACAACAGGAAGTGGGCTCTGTGCCACAACAAGACTTTTCCTGTTATTGTTTGTACAAATGACCGCTGTGGTCCCCTCCTCCTGCAACACACTGACGGGCTCTATCAGAGGGTCCTCATTAACCCTGGTTTGTGATTCGGTCCCCAACTCAACCTGGAAAATTGCTGGTCCAAATACTCAATATGTTGCAGTTGTCTGTCGCTAATGCGGATGTGTATTGATCAAGCATGTGCTCGCAGGGCTGATATGATCGGGTAATGACCAGTGTTGATGTAAGCTTGTGGGCGCAGAGCTGTGATTGGGTAATGACCTGTGTTGTGACACCAGGCCAACGCCCTTCAGCTTCAACCTCTGCCACGGCTTTTTCACAGCTTTTTCCGTATCCCAGATAAGATAAACCCTGTTGCACAGACAGAGGTGATTCAGACGTGCAGTTATCAGAGTAGTTCAGAGGCGTTGTTAGACATAACACTACTGGGGCACAGGCCCCTATTCATATCCCTTTTTTTTCTTTCTAGCTTGCTGCACAATGCACCACTAGGCTATAGAAACCTCCCTTGCTTAACCCACTATACAACAGTTCAGGGACGCAAGTTTGATATATGCTTTGGCAGGGACATCAATAGATAATGCAAGCGCGCCCATTTCTTTCGCATTTATTTTAGCGCAAATACTGTTTTTTTGAGCTTCATACGTAATATTGTTTTTGTTTTAGTCAAAATATGATGATCGGGAGGCCTCACATTTAGAAACTTTCTTTAGTTTTTAAATGTTTTCTTAGCCTACCTCGATAATTACTTGTGTACCAAGTCCGACACCTGGACTTCTGTGTGCGTGCTGCAGTGGCCAGTAGCAAGCTCAGAAGAGCGCGCTAACATGGATTTCTGCGAGCATCGGTTTGTGTTTTCGGTTAAACTACTTTGATTTTACAAGCGTTGATTGGGATACTGCGTTTATTTTTTCTGAGATTATCAAACTAAATTAACGCACTGACTAATAAAGTACATTGTTAAAACTCAAACTTTAGATTTTACTGGGGCATAGCAGATTTATATTGGGGCACGTACTCCAGTAAAAAGGGTCTAACGACGCCCCTGGAGCAGTTATGCCAATGGCTCACACACTTTGGGCAGGTAAATAATAATTTGTATATTTTATTACAGCATTGGGATCATAAAATGCCTCTTTCCCACAAGAGTGACAAACTGCTCAACATTGATCCAGATCTCCTAAAAGGAACTTCTCATCCTGCAGTCCTCTGACAAGCAGATCCAATGCTGATCATTGTTCAATATCTACCGACTTTACAAATGTACATTTCCACAGAGAGATCCAGAGGAGTCCACCCCAGAGGAGTCCACCCCAGAGGGAGTCCACCCCAGAGGAGGGTTCAGCTCTGGGCCTGGATGTTGTGCCAGACCCGGACCACGTCGGGGTGGTCGTGCAGGGCTTCCAGCAGAGCAGATGCTGCCCTCAGCTGGTCGGGGGGAAGAACTGCAGGGGTGTGGGACACAAACTCCATTCCGGACGACTGGGTGGAGACTCCGAGCTCCTCCAGAGAGGCCCGGACATGCTTCATCTCCGACACGTCACACACAAACTGGGAGGAGAGGACCAGGAGGTCAGATACACACTCTGGGACTGAGACACAGCTGAGAGAAGTATGTTTGTAGCAGGCTCCTCTTCCCCACCTGTAGCAGGCTCCTCCCCCTCTTCCCCACCTGTAGCAGGCTCCTCCCCCTCTTCCCCACCTGTAGCAGGCTCCTCCCCCTCTTCCCCACCTGTAGCAGGCTCCTCCCCCTCTTACCCACCTGTAGCAGAGGTCTCTCCTCCTCGTCCTCGGTCTCCTGGACGTCTTCAGCCCCCGCCTCGATGGCCAGCTCCAGAGCCCGGTCCGATGACACGCCCTCCCCCGCAGCCGTCACCACGCCCTTCCTGTCGAAATTGTGACGAGCCCCATCACTCAGAATCCCTCTGCAGACACAGGAACACTCTCAGCAACACACTCAGGAACACACATTACAGACAGGTCTGCCCCAGCCCTGCCCTGACCCGTGCTTGTTGAGAGCGTGTTTCAGCTCCTGGGTGCTGCGTGTGCTGTTGTCTGTGAGGACCTGGATGAGCAGCTGGCAGCCTCCAGGACCCCTGGCCTCATACGTGCTCTGAGTCCCTGTCTTGGCCTTCTCCTGGACCACACACACACATTCCACACACACACCAGAACAACACACACACCACACAGAGCATTTGAATGTTTTCATTTAGCAGACATCATTGCACAACATACAAAAAGTGCACATAGAAAGTACAGCAGAAAATCAAGGATCAGAAGTTTGATTTTTCAGTGGTCAGATCCAAGGAATGGTCAGTTGTTACCAGGCTTTACAAGGCTGACCCTCAAGCCAATAATAATTTGTTCATTAAGCAGATGCTTTCAGCCAAGTCCAAAGAGATTAGATGTCACCCAGCTGATCCCTGAACACAGTGAACTTACCGCTCCCTTGATGGCCGCTTCTATCGACGCTTTGGGCATGTTTTTGCTCCGACACTGTTCCACAATGTGGGCCAGATTTACGTTGAAGTCCGGGTTAGTACCGCCATCTGCGCCAAATAAAACACACGTTTGGGAATCTCATTAACCTTTGCAGTAGCAAATCAGTCGCAGTGGAGCTGGTAGAGGGCGTGAGGTTCAGTCAAGGCGTACCCTTCACAGCTATCTTTATCATCAAGTTAAACTTCATGAACATCCGACTTCGTGCTGCATCTTTGGGCCCTTTAATGTTTTTCACCTTAGACCACTTGTTGTGGCCCGCACAGAAGTTGTGGCACAGGTGTAGAGTTCTAAGAGGATAGGTTGTCCACGGGGAACATTGACCAGGCACCGGGGGTTCTAGACGGACCGGATAAATCCTCGCGCCAGTGAGAGGGGCTGTCGCGACATGACGGTGGGGACGCAGGTGCCGCAAACCTCGCAGCAACACTCCCCCTGTCATTGCCCTTGAGTTGGAAAATATAAGATCAAACACATATTGACACTTACAATCAATATATGTCATACCCAGACAGATGCCCGAGTGAGAATAATATCAACACTTTGAATATGGCAGAGTAAAAAACGTAATTAGCCAGCTAACGGATCGGTAGCAGTACGATTTCGATAGGATAGCTATCTATAGTAGCTGGCTTCCTAATTTTAATTGGAGAGACAATCCTTATGTTAGTTTGCACTGAAATAAGAAGCTTACGTGCAAATACATGTTTTGAGTTGTAATTATAGCGGAACAAAGAAAATATGAATGGAAGGTTTCCATGAACTCACAGTATGTCTTAAGACCATGCAGCAGTCGCTGTCATGTAAGATGAAATGTGCACTTCCTGGTTCTAAATGTCACAATTCTGCCTTTCAAAATAAAGGTCTGGGTGCGTTTGATTCTTCTTAATTCTTTATTTTCTTTGCCACAAGGGGGAGACAAACAACTAATGTACGTCAAGTAGGTCAATGAGATAATGTGCATCATTGGCAGCATTTAGATAAATACTTAATAATGATGTGTATATTGTTTAATAGTTGTGATGTAGAGAGAGATGAAGAGAAGGAGAGAGAGAGAAAAGAAAGTTTACGAGAAGACAACTTTGTTACTGAGTAAAGAGATAAGAGGTAGAACAGTAAAATAATTAGAGCAGATGCTATCTCTCCTTTCTGGAAAGAGCAACAATCTGTCCCCTTCTCTCTCTCCCCCTCAATCTCTTCCCCCCCCCCCCCCCCTTTCTCTCTCTCTCTCTCTCTCTCTCTCTCTCTCTCTCTCTCTCTCTCTCTCTCTCTCTCTCTCTCTCTCTCTCTCTCTCTCTCTCTCTCTCTCTCGTCTCCCCCTCTTCCCCACCTTCCTTTTCTCTCTACCTTTCCCCTCTTTCCCCCCTCTCTCCCCTTCCCTCCTCCCCTCAGAAGGCCTGTTCCTCTTCAGTGAGCTGATGAAGGAGCCAGTCTCCTCCCCACTGCAGCACAGCCCCAGGAGTCACTCTCGCCTGAGAGCCCTCACCGCTCGCTTTTCAGACGTGTAACACCTAATATGTTATGGATGTTCTCTTACCTTGCGTCTTGTCCAGCTTTTAGTGAGCCGGGACCTGGAGACCTCCAGGAACAGCAGACCTCCAGGAACAGCAGACCTCCAGGAACAGCAGACCTCCAGGAACAGCAGACCTCCAGGAACAGCAGACCTCCAGGAACAGCAGACCTCCAGGAACAGCAGACCTCCGGGAACAGCAGACCTCCAGGGGCAGGGATGAGACGTGGTGCTGGGGAGAAACACTCACTGTCTCGGGCAGCGGCTTCCCTGGCAGCCCCCTAAGAAAGGATCCATCATCTGAAGGCGTCTGTGTGATTTAAAGTTCCAGTCAAACCAACTCGGAGAAGTCATGTGTCCTGTGAGGACATGTGTGTTTGTCCTGCTCGGCTATGTGCTGATCTCAGCCAGCGCTCTGGTGAGTTTCTGTTCTACAAACATACTATAAATATAAATATATTGTAGTGTGTGTGATGAACTGGTGTGATATTGGCATGTGTCTGACATGCTACTGTATGTAGTTCATGCAGCCAACTGTTCCATGTTGCTTAAAGAGAGAGAGATCCGTACTGAATCCCTCCTGAACTGTGACATATCCTCCTTGAAGAAGTGTGAAAGTGTGAAAAATGGTTCATCCTGACACCGGAGTTTGCGGCGTCTCAGAAACGTGAAACACCGTGGACTCAGTCATGAGACCAACGTGGGAGGAGAGGGGGCGACAGTGGCTCTGAGAGCTAATAAGTGTTTTATATATATACACAATTTTGTATTGTAAAGGTAATTACTGTTTACAATAGCTTGTGTACTAGCATTGTTCTCCTGGTCTGTTCTCCATCCCGGGTTCTCCATCACTCTCACCAGCTGTAGATCAGTGAGCAATGACAGGGTTGCTCTGCTCTGCGTTACTGTGTGATAGATATCTCTGTGTTGAGGATGGCCCTTCACAGCCTCACACCAGACACCGTGGTTCCTAGAGGTCTCTGCCTGACCTGTTTCTACAGGGAAAGGCGTATACATTCTGAGCTCAGACTAGCTGCAATGACTGGTCGTGTTTTCAGAGTTCATTCATCTATAATAAACACCTGAAGGTCATTTCTTGTTATTCTATCAAACTACAAAAACTTAACCCATCCTATAACACTTCAGCAACTGGAAGAGAAACGTTTTGAACCAGTCAGATGTTGTACAACCGAGTTCTACCCATCCCCTGTACAGCCGTGGCCAAAAGTATTGGGAGCGACATACATTTTGTGTTTGCAAAGCTTGCTGGTCCTTGGCATAAAATGACTGCTAACATCATTTCAGTAAGTCACATCATCAGCACAGGGGAAAGTGTGCAAGAGTTCTAGCCAGGTGAAATCACTATCATTCTGATTGGGTTTTAAAAGTAGATTGCTGTAAAAGAGAGGACTATTTGCATATATTGAACAACAATGAAATGTGCCTTATTGTATTCCAGTATTCTATAGAAACGTGAAAACATTTTCCTCAAATACTGAACCAGCAAACTTTTCAAAACATAACATTTATCATTGCCAAAACGCATGGCCATGACTGTACTACCTGCTCTGCATCAGGTCCCTGTGAAAGCTCCCCATACAGAACTGACCCCTGCCCCAGCCCCTAACCTTGACCCTTGACCCTTCACCTCCCAGCCTCAGCCCTTAACTCTGACCCTCAACTCCCAGCACCAACCCTTGTTATTCTGTCGGCGGTCTCTCCATCTCCATGGAGGAGAGAGTGGAGGCCCTGGGCCAGCCGTCCATGCTGTGAGGAGCTCTATCAACACCACGGCAGGGGCATGTCCCTCTGCAATTGTTTCCTTGTCATCGAAAATCCCCGCAGACAAGGAGAGCAAAGACAAATGACTGCTTTGCATTGATCAGAGAGGACTTCATTATTGAATGCCGATGGGTGTTAAGAGTGTGTCAGAGGATTTATAGTGTGTTATCAGCTAACAGATGAGGGCTGTGTGGGGCACGTGGTAGTGGAGGCCTTGTGGTTAGAGCTGTAGAGGTCTGGACAGAGCTGTAGAGGTCTGGATAGTGCTGTAGAGGTCTGGGTACAGCTGTAGAGGTCTGGATAGAGCTGTGGAGGTCTGGATAGTGCTGCAGAGGTCTGGGTAGAGCTGTAGAGGTCTGGATAGAGCTGTAGAGGTCTGGGTAGAGCTGTAGAGGTCTGGATAGTGCTGTAGAGGTCTGGGTAGAGCTGTAGAGGTCTGGATAGAGCTGTAGAGGTCTGGATAGAGCTGTAGAGGTCTGGACAGAGCTGTCTGGATAGAGCTGTAGAGGTCTGGGTAGAGCTGTCTGGATAGAGCTGTAGAGGTCTGGGTAGAGCTGTAGAGGTCTGGGTAGAGCTGTAGAGGTCTGGATAGAGCTGTAGAGGTCTGGATAGAGCTGTAGAGGTCTGGGTAGAGCTGTAGAGGTCTGGATAGTGCTGTAGAGGTCTGGGTAGAGCTGTAGAGGTCTGGACAGAGCTGTCTGGATAGAGCTGTAGAGGTCTGGGTAGAGCTGTAGAGGTCTGGATAGAGCTGTAGAGGTCTGGATAGAGCTGTAGAGGTCTGGGTAGAGCTGTTGAGGTCTGGATGGAGCTGTCTGGATAGAGCTGTAGAGGTCTGGGTAGAGCTGTAGAGGTCTGGATGGAGCTGTAGAGGTCTGGGTAGAGCTGTAGAGGTCTGGATGGAGCTGTAGAGGTCTGGGTAGAGCTGTAGAGGTCTGGGTAGAGCTGTAGAGGTCTGGGTAGAGCTGTAGAAATTTAGATGGAGCTGTCTGGATAGAGCTGTAGAGGTCTGGATGGAGCTGTCTGGATAGAGCTGTAGAGGTCTGGATAGAGCTGTCTGGATAGAGCTGTAGAGGTCTGGGTAGAGCTGTCTGGATAGAGCTGTAGAGGTCTGAGTAGTGCTGTAGAGGTCTGGGTAGAGCTGTAGAGGTCTGGGTAGAGCTGTAGAGGTCTGAGTAGTGCTGTAGAGGTCTGGATAGAGCTGTAGAGGTCTGGGTAGAGCTGTAGAGGTCTGGGTAGAGCTGTAGAGGTCTGAGTAGTGCTGTAGAGGTCTGGATAGAGCTGTAGAGGTCTGGATAGAGCTGTAGAGGTCTGGGTAGAGCTGTAGAGGTCTGGATAGAGCTGTAGAGGTCTGGATAGTGCTGTAGAGGTCTGGGTAGAGCTGTAGAGGTCTGGGTAGAGCTGTCTGGATTAGAGGTCTCCGGCGTTCAGCGGTGATGTGGGTTCCTGACCTCCAGCATTGACACAGCTCCTTCAGAGCTGAGCAGCTGCATCAGAGAGGTGGAAGTATTCTGTCATGTTTACTCGTGTGTTTACACACATACCACACTCATACTGTACACGTGTGTCCACACACACCACACACACAGTTGGTCAGCACTGTTGACTTTGCCAGCACGATTGTGTTTCTGAGCCCTCTCAGGCAGCATGGGGCAGTGTGAAGTGTCTGTGTTGATGTCGGCCTTGCTGTCTCTTGCACAGCCATCCTCAGAGAAAGTAGATAGCGCAGAACTGTTATCGGATGTGTCGTCTATGAAGAACTTCGGAGGGGTCGTTCTTGTGAATGACAAGAATGTATTTTCACGTCTTAGTTTATGAGTTGTTTCAGAATGTCAAACAGTGCAGGGTTGTGTTTAGCTAGTGTGGGAGGTAGCTCTGAGAGGACTGGGAAACAGAGCTACACATCTTGACAGACACAAAGAACACTAAGCACACTGAGAGGACTGGGAAACTGAGTTCCCCTCTGTGAAGATGACGTAGCTGCTGAAACTATGCACCACTGGTGAATCCAAGCTGCTTTTTGACTTTCCTCCTGTCTCCCTTTTCCTAAAGGCCTCTCTCTCTCTCTCTTTTCCTAAAGGCCTCTCTCTCTCTCTTTTCCTTAAAGCCTCTCTCTCTCTGTTAACAATGATGGGCTCCTTCACTCCCCTATCCCTCCCTTCCACCGTTTCGGTCTCTGTTTCTCTGACTCTATCTCTGTCTTTCTCTGTCACTGTCTCTGTTTTTTCTGTCCATTCCCCTCCCCCTCCCCCTCCCCCTACCTCTCCCTACCTCCACCTAACCATCCAGGTGTGAGGGCTAGCTGCATCTTTGCTAGTTCTGCAGTGTGGTTGTGAAATGTTCGAGGGACACATAGCTGCTTGTGGGGCTCTGAGCCCCTGGCCCAGCAGCCTCCGTCGCTGTGAGGCCAGGGCCCCCTGCAGCCTCCGTCGCTGTGAGGCCAGGGCCCCCGGCAGCCTCCGTGCGGCCGCAGCAGTCTGGGCGCTGGAACAGGGGCTGGCGCTGGAACAGGGGCTGGAACAGGGGCTGGCGCTGGAACAGGGGCTGGCGCCCGCTTGCCACATTCCACACCCCCAAGCTAGCAGTTCACAACACCTGGAAGCATCAGATCGTCCGGCAGGCAGACTAATGACAAAGACTCCTGACCTCTGAGCATTCAACCCAGGCTCTAGATCAGGATGTGGGTCTGGTTCTAGAACAGGGCGTGTGACCGTGTGTGTGTTACCATGTATGTGTGACTGTGTGTGTATGACTGTGTGTATGACTGTATGTATATGATTGTGTGTGTGTGTGTGTGTATGACTGTGTGTGGAGTCTGTCTCAGCAGAAGGGTCTGTTGTCCTCCCAGATCGACTCAGATGATGTCATCACGCGTGATGAGCAGATCTACCTCCTGATTGGAGCGCGAGCCAGATGTGAGAGGAGGATACGGGCACAGCAGGACCAGATGAAAGGTGTGTGTGTGTGTGTGTGTGTGTAAACCTCACACTAGACACCACAACAGAATGGGTTCAATATCCTGAAGACGTGCATCATGATAGCAGATCTTTAGATGTCAAGGGAACAACAGAAAAGCCATGTCCTGTGAGCTTGAGAGCTTGTGCTGATAAGGAATGTCTTTGACGGACGTAACTATAGAAACCCCAGGTTTTAATTTGGCCGTTCTAAAAATCTAAATGTCCCAGAGCAGATGATTTCTGTCCAGGTCTGTGTATCGATACAAGCACATGACTTAATCTGTTATACTTCAGTGTTTTCACCTGAATATCCTACTACATAAATAAATAATAATAATACATTCTAATGTAGATCAATTGACCGATCTTCATGATTACGAGAGAGACAATTCACCTTAATACAAAGATTTTCCAGTCAAAGAAAGAATGTCCAAATGTCCACAAAGATGATATAGATTACATAGTTTATTCAAGCAGCTAAAACATTTGCGACTATTTACCACTTCGGGGCCAAATATTAATCGCTGGCCTAAAGCAGTATCATGTATATCTGAGCGTGTGTGTGTGTGTGTGTGTGTGTGACAGAAGGGAACTGTGTATCAGAGTGGGATGGGATCATCTGCTGGCCTGCAGGGCAGCCGGGGCAGCTGGTCTCTGTGTCATGTCCCCAGTACATCTACGACTTCAACCACAGAGGTGAGTCTCAGAACGTCTACCACAGGTATGAGACTGTGTGTGTGTGTGTGTTAGACAGTGTGTGTGTGTGCTCCCCAGGTCAGGCCTACAGACAGTGTGCTGTGTCGGGGGACTGGGAACAGGTGCCTTCCATCAACCGTACTTGGGCCAACTACACCGAGTGCACTGCCTACCTGGCATCCAACCACCGGAGCCAGGAGGAGGTGGGGCAGCGAGCGTGTGTGTCTGTGTGTGTGTGTGTAAGTAAGACAGATGGAGAGAGAATGTGAGACTATTTGTCACTTCCAAGAATGTGTTTCCCCGCAAGCGACACTGTCAGGAATTGTCTTCTTGAAACCACTTGACATTTAAACGCTGTGTGGAATTCATCTGCCCCAGGCCTGTTTGGAGCCAAACCCTGCATCTACACAATCTGCATCATGATAGGGAAAAGGGCAAAGGTTCACAGGATTTTTTCCTTTTTTTTTTAACAAATGATTCCACTCAAACATAATCCCCCCCCCCACACACACACACACACAACCACCCCCACACACACACAACCACCCCCACACACACACACTTACTCACACACAAACACAAAAAAAATGTATCCCTACACATCCCTTCGCACAAACAACCTTACACACACACACCCCTACACACACACACGTGTGTGTTGTGTGTCCACAGGAGGTGTTTGAGCGGCTCCATCTGATGTACACCATAGGATACTCCTTCTCCCTGGTGTCTCTGTTGGCAGCTGTTGCCATCCTCTGCTACTTCAAGTAAGGACACCTCCTCTCCTCTGTTTAAACATACCTCTGTTAACTCATCACAGGTCTGATCATCCACGCACAATCCGTTCAGTGTGTGTGTGGTTGTGTGTGTATTGTGTGTGTGTGAGAGTGTGTGTGTGGTTGTGTATGTATTGTGTGTGTGTGTGTGTGTAGCTCTATGCAGCCGCAGGCTCTGGGTTCTAATCTGCTCTGGAATCTATTCTTAACCCTGTACTAGTGAAGCTTCTTGTTCACGAGTTGTCTCAGGCAGAGGGCCATGTACAAGGAAGGGAGGGCTGGTTGGAGGAGAATATTTTGAGGCGTGTAAATCTCTCTCCTTCTCTCTTTTTTCTTCTGTTCTCTTTTGTTCTTCATTTCTGTCTCCGTGTCTCTGTGTCCCTCCTTCTCCAGGCGTCTCCACTGCACCAGGAACTACATCCACATCCACCTCTTCACCTCCTTCATGTGCCGAGCAGTCAGCATCTTCGTGAAGGACGCTGTGCTCTACGCTGTGACTGACGAGGCTGACAACAAGGACCTGCAGCCCAGGCCCTACCTGGTACATACTCCCTGTTCTCTCTCTCCCTGGTCTCGCTCCCCCTGGTCTCTGATCTGTGTAACCCTGGGACGTATGGGGTATTCTGTGATGTCATCTGTGATGTCGTGTAATGTCATCAGGTGGGCTGCAAGGTGGCAGTGACTCTGTTCCTGTATTTCCTGGCGACCAATCACTACTGGATCCTGGTGGAGGGGCTGTACTTGCACAGCCTCATCTTCATGGCCTTCCTCTCAGACAAGAACTACCTGTGGGCTCTCACCATCATCGGCTGGGGTGAGACGCCCGGCAAGCTACTGATTAAGCCATTGGTTTATTGACTGATGGGGCTGACTGATTGTCCGCTTGGCTGATTGGTTTACTGAAAGTGATTAGAAGAGAGAGGCTTCACTGGTTTATGTGAGTGGTCCCTGGTGTCTGAAGGAGCGGGATGATTGATGTTCTCTGTCTCCTAATCTGTCTCCGCCTCTCCCCGCCTCTCCCGCCCCCCGCCTCTCCCCGCCTCTCCCCACCCCTCCCCCCCTCTCCCCTCCCCACCCTGCTCCCCGCCCCACCCCTCTCCCCGCCCCACCCCGCCTGTACCCGCCTCTCCCCGCCTCTTGCCTCTCCCCGCCTCTCTGACAGGTGTGCCAGCGGTGTTTGTGTCCATCTGGGTCAGTGCCCGTGCGTCGCTTGCAGACACACAGTGAGTCACTCTAGGCATCACGCTGCTGCTCTTACACAAGTGACAAAACATACATTCACATTATTCACACACACACACTCTCTCCCACACACACTCCCACACACACACCCTCTCACGGTGTCCGTCCTGTGCCAAGGTGTTGGGACATCGGTGCAGGAAACCTGAAGTGGATCTACCAGGTTCCCATCCTGGCTGCCATTGTGGTGAGAAACTGTTTCAAACACAGCTAACACATCTGTAGTTTCAGATCAACTAAAGGAAACCAAGGCAGCTGTTTTTCCTCTAGTTGATTTGAAACTACAACTGTTTCCTGTAGGTGAACTTCTTCCTTTTTCTGAACATCATCCGGGTTTTGGCCTCCAAGCTATGGGAGACGAACACTGGAACCCTGGACCCTAGACAGCAGTACAGGTGAGGTACTCGCACACACACACTGGAACCCTGGACCCTAGACAGCAGTACAGGTGAGGTACTCGCACACACACACTGGAACCCTGGACCCTAGACAGCAGTACAGGTGAGGTACTCGCACACACACACTGGAACCCTGGACCCTAGACAGCAGTACAGGTGAGGTACTCGCACACACACACATCTGTGAGTCGAGCAAAAAGTGCAACGTCAAACAATTCCATGGCTGCAGTCTCTCACGAGACAGTGGTCCAACATGAAGGACCTGTTGTAATGTAAAAAGAGGAAGTTGCTGCTGAACGTGCCCCCCGCCTGCAGGAAGCTGCTGAAGTCCACCCTGGTGCTGATGCCTCTGTTTGGGGTTCACTACATGGTGTTCATGGCCCTGCCCTACACACACGTCTCCAGCCTGCTCTGGCAGGTGCAGATGCATTACGAGATGTTCTTCAACTCCTCTCAGGTTAGACACAAACACAGATACACACACACACACTATACACACACACACTATACACAAACACAGATACACATACTAGACACACACATACTATACACACACATACGGACACTTCACAGAAATAAAAGATTCATTTCTTGATGATGGAGAACATTCATCTTTCTGGTCTTTCAGGGGTTCTTCGTGGCATTCATCTACTGTTTCTGCAATGGAGAGGTGAGTTAATCTGAGATGTTGCTTTGCACTGTGTCTGCTAGCTGACAGGTGGTTACTTTATACTGTGTCTGGTGAATACAGGCCTTCCTCTCCTCTGATTGGCCCAGGTGCAGGCGGAGGTGAGGAAAGCGTGGCTCAGGCGGAGCCTGGCTCTGGACCTCAAGCCCAAGACCCGCATGACTAGCAGTTGCTACTACGGGGGCATGATGTCACACACCACCACCCACAGCGTCACCCTCACCGTGGCCAATCCCAGAGGACATCCTGCCAATGGGGGCGGGGCCGGAGGGGGTGGGGCCGGGGCTAGACGCCTTGCCTCCCTCCACCCCTTCACCAACCTGCCGGGGTGCATCCCCCGGGACCCAGAGCCCCCCAGTGGCCAGCAGGAAGTTACCCTGAGGAGGCCTGGGGTGGGCGGCGTGGCTAATGGAGGTGCTAGCAGAGGGGGCGGGGCTAATGGAGGGGACAGTGCTAGCGGAGGAGGTGGGACAAGCGAAGGAGGTGAGGCTAATGGAGGGGGCAGGGCCATTGCAGGCGTCCTGATGAAGGGGGAAGCCCCAGAGCTGGCAGGCAGGGAGGGTCGCAGGAGCACCCAGTCTCTCAAGGAGCTGGAGACCATGCTGTGACCTGGACACAGTCTACATCCCACCCTACTGGAGACCATGTGACCTGTTGTCCGTGCAGAGTCTGTCCCCTATGTCCACCATGGGGTTATTGATCTTCAGGTCCTCGTCGAGGCATCGTCTTAGCAAGCGTTGCAGAGTTTAGTGGGGGGGGGGGGGGAGGCTGACCTGCAAGAGTAGCTCTGCTGGGATTCATGTTGTGTTGTCACGCTACATGTGTTTTACATGCTACATGTGTTTTACATGCTACATGTGTTTTACATGCTTCCCCTCTTGTGTGTGTCAATCCTGCGTGCCTCCGTGTTTCTTACCTTTGTCCTGCATCATGTTTGACTCTGCTGTTGTGTAAATATCTGGTATATATATATATATATCTGTTTCTACGTTGTAACTGTGTGCTCTTCTATGCTGTCATCCTAACAGGAACTCTAAGTTCAATAATGTACAAGTTTTGCAACCATGTCAAGATTTCTTTAAATGTGTATATTTTGTTGAAAGTGTTTAACCATATCATGTCTTATGTGGAGTGATGTACTTAAGCTGTGGATGTTTGCTACGCGTACTGTAGTAGAATGTTCCCGAGGGGTCAGAGGGAGGGATGAAATGCATGACAAAATAAAGATCAATTTACTATTTTGTAAAAAACAAACAAAAAAATAAAGAAATAGTGAAGTTGTGATTGTAAAGTGACTTTGTTCATGTAAGAAACCTGCTCAAAGGCAGAGTAGAGTATAGCAGATTACAGTAGAGTATAGCAGAGCAGAGCACAGTAGAGTATAGCAGAGCAGAGCACAGTAGAGTATAGCAGAGTAGAGTACAGTAGAGTATGGCAGAGCAGAGTAAAGTACAGTATAGCAGAGCACAGTAGAGTATCCACCTTATTCCTAGCTCCCATGATCCATTTCCTGAATTATGGGCACGACTTGCCGACGATTGTCATGTTAACGCTCATAAACAGTCATTGCGGTAAGCTAATTCTGATGCGAAATAAAACATGTGGGAACACAGCCTGTTACACCTGAAACGGGACAATTTGATCATACCTCTGCCTTCTACTATCGAGGGATGGGAGGACAACCTGAAAAAGTGGCCTCAAATAACGTACACTAGCATATTTAGCTACTTTATTAACTCTGTTGGTACGGATGGTGAAGCGATGAATAACCTGAAAAGCTCTTAGTCTTATCAGTTGCTACCTCCACAGCAATAAAGTTGGTTGCGTTTTAATAAAGGAGGTGGGACACAACCTTGTCTACCTTAAAGCAGACATAGAGCCTAGTCAGAGCCTCAAAGTCCCACATCACCGGTTCTGGGTTTTAGTTTCATCGTCAGGTGAAATAGAAACGACTGGATGCTCATGTGTTGTTGGACCAGGGCATTACTAACCCACAAAACATCCTATATGAACACTTGCATCCCACCTTTACTGGCAGAACTGTGACTAAATCTGTGGAGGTCTTTCATAGCCCAAACACAAAGTAGGATGCAGATCGTTTTTTTGTCCACAAAATGAAATGAGTAGCATACACATACGATAGTGTTTTGGGTGGTCTCTTCAAGGCTAGGTTTTTCAGCTACATTCTTTTGTAGTCCTCATCTGTTGGCAGGCGATGGAAACTGTACCGTTTGTCACAAGAACAATCCCTTTCTGTTGTGGGTGTGTGTTCAACACACTGTCGTTGAAGCCACAGATTTAGCTAAGTCTGGTTGTTAGTAAAGCCGCGAACAGCGCTGTACCCATCCCCATGTTCTACCACTGAGCTGTACCCATCCCCATGTTCTACCACTGAGCTGTACCCATCCCCATGTTCTACCACTGAGCTGTACCCATCCCCATGTTCTACCACTGAGCTATACCCATCCCCATGCTCTACCACTGAGCTATACCCATCCCCATGTTCTATCACTGAGCTATACCCATCCCCATGTTCTACCACTGAGCTATACCCATCCCCATGCTCTACGACTGAGCTATACCCATCCCCATGTTCTACCACTGAGCTGTACCCATCCCCATGCTCTACCACTGAGCTATACCCATTCCCATGTTCTACCACTGAGCTATGCCCATCCCCATGTTCTACCACTGAGCTATACCCATCCCCATGTTCTACCACTGAGCTATACCCATCCCCATGCTCTACCACTGAGCTATACCCATCCCCATGTTTTACCACTGAGCTATACCCATCCCCATGCTCTACCACTGAGCTATACCCATCCCCATGTTCTACCACTGAGCTATACCCATCCCCATGCTCTACGACTGAGCTATACCCATCCCCATGTTCTACCACTGAGCTGTACCCATCCCCATGCTCTACCACTGAGCTATACCCATCCCCATGTTCTACCACTGAGCTATACCCATCCCCATGTTTTACCACTGAGCTATACCCATCCCCATGCTCTACCACTGAGCTATACCCATCCCCATGTTCTACCACTGAGCTGTACCCAACCCCATGGAAAGAGTGCAGAGGCTGATGAGCCAGTGGATGGTTGAAGGGATGGATGGATAGATAAAGGGATAGAAAGATAGATCGATAAGTGGACAAATGACTCATGGATGGATGGATGGACAGATAGTAAATCGACCTGTTCAAACGCAGCGCAGTGGAAGTCTTAAACTTCTTCTAATATAAACTCCTGTGTGGTTAACGCTCTCTCTCTCACACATGTACACACACACGTACACACACACACACCCTTTTCTTGTCATCAGAGATGGGAGGTAACAAAGTACAAAAACTGTACTTTAGATTTTCTGGTATCAATAGCTACTTCACAATTAATTTCTGAACACTTTTTACTTTCACTCCTTACATGTTTTACACAAATATCTGTACTTTCTAATTCTTACATTTACAAACCAAGCTCGTTAATTTAGTTTTAATCTGTATTTGGTGGCATTATCAATATTATTTATTGTCATTGCACGCGTTTTTAAATGTCGAACAAACAAACGTAAGCTAGGCTATGAAGCTACCATGGAGCAAAGCAGAAGGCAACAAGAAGAATGGCCACGTTACGGATGAGACAGAGGGAGTTAGTGATGTTGACATGACTGAGAATACAGAGATTCCTGATCACCCATGGCCATATATGAGGGAGATGTTCGAAATTGTCTGCGTCAAAAAGGATTCCTGGCGAATAGTGTATTTTTGTATTCATGTATTAATATGATGTGAGGTCCAGTTAACAGCGTTACACAAAAACAGGTAGCAGTAATGGATACTTTTTATTCAAGTATGTCAGAGTGTAGTCAGTGCTACAACTTTTTACCAGTCTTTTTAAACATGAGTTTTTGTACTTCTACTTGAGTGAAGGATGTGTGTACTTTAGCCATCTCTGCTTGTCGTGACGGGCAGAAGCATTCCAAGCAGCTGACTCTCTTCCTGGACCTGAGAGATGCCCCCTCTTCCTCTCCAGTCAAATATTGACCTCTGCGTTATACTGAATGTTGACCCAGGCTGCGGTTGGAAAAATACATCTTCTGCTCAACTTCTCTGTTCTGCCTTCCTCTGTGGTGTAATTCTGTTTGAACTACACCGCACAATACAGACTTGTTTTCATGTTTGTTCCGCAAACTTTAAAGAAGTCTAGTCCTTTGAGTTACTGGTGCTAGCACAATTTACATTTAGTCATTTAGCAGGCGCTCTTATCCAGAGCGACTTACAGTAAATACAGGGACATTCCCCCCGAAGCAAGTAGGGTGAAGTGCCTTGCCCAAGGACACAACATAATTTGGCACGGCTGGGAATCGAACTGGCAACCTTCAGATTACTAGCCCGACTCCCTCAACGCTCAGCCATCTGACTCCAATAACCTATTTGTTATTAAAACATGCAGTATCATTTAGACACACACACCTAGCAGGCTGGGCGGCTGTTGACATGACTGTTGGGAACCTGGAGGTGAAAGGCCTCAACCCTTCCATCCCTGAGTCCTCCTGCCCCAAACGGTCTCACAACACAGTCTAGAATTTCACGAGGACCCGAGGACCAGAGGACCTAGAGACACCGAGCCAGTCTGCAGGACTCACACTCTCATTCACACAACATGACTAAGATTAATAACAACACAAAATGGTGGTAGAATACAGCTAAAAATAAGTTTTTCAACACATGGACGATGCTGTCGAGAGCCAGGACACACCTCAGCCCAGGAGAGGGTGAGCTGAGGTGAGGTGGTGGGAATCTGAAGATTCCAAATCTGTTGAGTTTAACTGTTTGAATCTTATGTGGGACTAAATATCAGTTTGCTCTGTTCAGATGTGATTGTGGTGACATTATTCTGAAATTTGTATATGGTATGTTTAAGGTCGGCACACAAATCTTTTAGATTTGTATATGTTTAATGTATGCACCTGCCCACCAAAGTAAATTCCTTGTTTGTGTAAACTTATTAAAACCTTATTCTGATTAAAAAAGAAAAAATCATCAGTTATTAATGTTTGTTAAGAGAATGTTAAAACTAAGAGACAATAAGAGGGAAGACATTTGTCCCAGAGCTGAAGCACAAAGTGTTCTTATGTTCCATGAAGGAAGATAGTGAGGCAAGCTGGACGTTAGTAAAAAAAACAGGAAGTAATCGTAAGTGTAATCGAAGTCGTCCAGGTTCTTGGGCCACCACTGTATTTTTTATTTGTTATTATTATTTTATTATGAACATATTACAAATGTAACAACATGAGAAAGTAACAAACAACCAACATTGCAAAACTCTTCTCAATGGTACAAATAGAAAGACACAGACCCACTAACATCGAAATAGCCAGAGGATATTACAATTTAAATAAAAGGGGATTAGATGCCGTTTATGCATTAATTTTGAATTTGCAGATTATGTTACAAGCCCTGGAAGCCTTTTGATGTGCGCATTTACAGAATAATATATTATCTCACACCAGGGTAACAATTCATTCATAAAATGAAAGAGTTCACAGGAGTAATCAATATTCAATTTAAAATGTTCCAATACGTGTTTCACAGGATAAATTCTATGCATATTTTTATACAAAACTTTTATTTTGGTATTAATAAAAAATGTATCTGCTATTGCCCAGCCTTGAGCCAATTTAAATCCCAAAATATGGATGACCAGAGGAGACTACCAGGGGGATATGAAACATAACATTTCTAATGTACTTATTTTAAACTTTCTTTAAGGATGTTAACGTTCCCAATAAAATTGACTTGATCATTTCTAAGAAGAAATAATATTTTTTAGGCATTCATCACAATAGCAAATTCCTTCAGCCTAATTGGGATTTTAAAATTGTTAAGAAATTCTATGTATGATAACATCTATCTCTATTCATTCCCTGACTGACTAAGAATGTTATTTTCAAACCAGATATTTAAAAAAGACTTGTATTTGTATAAAACATCTTTGTTATTCCAAATAAAGCATCTTCTAGGAGAAAATTTGTGTTTATAAGCTAATATCCATGCCAAGAGGTCTTGCTGATGAAATATTTCAAGTTTTTACAGGAATTTTGTCAATAGAATCAAAATCAGAATGGGATTTATTCGCCATGAAAGTTTGCACAGACAAGGAATTTACTTTGGCAGGAAGGTGCATACAACAAACATATAGGAACCTAAAATTTTAATATGTGGACTATCTATACTAAGGGTACATCAACTAACAGTAAGTTACTTTAATAAAGAAATCAAGGCCACCTACTAGTTTAAACAAAGTTGGGGAAGGCGTTCCACATTTTGTCTTTCTTTCTCAAATATTGTGTTATCCAATTAATTTTGAATACATTATTTGATGTGCCAACACTTTCCTTCAAATTGTATAATACCTATTTTCTCAAATAATGTGGTTTCCCTCTCCAAAGATAATGTCAATTTTTTATAATTTTTGAAGGCATATCAAGCAATAGGGAAACATAATTTGGTTTGGATTTTTATAACGGCAGATATCAACCAAATGCAAAACATTGTATAGTATTGTACATGTTGTATTTCACATGTACCGTTACTTGTTGGTGGCCATCTATCTAATAATTAATTATTTACACAATTAAAGTCCCCTCCCCATATCATTTTAGCAGAGGGGAATTAGTTCCTAATTTCTGTCAATTTTGATTCAATGTTTGCAAAAAAAGATGTTTGTTGCTGGTAGCATATTACTTTCAATATCAACAATCTTCAAGAATAATCTCCTTCATAGCTAAGAACCTGGCCTTCCCTTTGAGTATGGCGACCCCTGCTGACCTATTGCTACCGTGGGAAAACCAAATGTCATTTCCCCTGGATTGACTTTTCCAAAACCTCTCGTCTTCATTACCAGCCTGCGTTTCATGCACAAAATAAAAATCTGCACCTTTCCTTGAACAGTATAAAAATAAAGATTTCCTTTTCAAAAAAGATTATGTAAACCTCTGGCATTAATTGAGAAGATTGAAACAGACAAACTTTAAGTAGTTCTTTGTGTTAGTGTACAATAGCTAAATTAGTAGGGTCACTCATTTCTAATATCAATAACATTTGCAAAAAACAAAAACCTTATGTATTCATAAGAACAACAGAGTATAATGCTAGCAACATATTGGATTGATTTATAGCCGAACTCTGAACACTGCCTATGAAACGGAACAGTCATTTTTTACTTTAATAGGTAGCCAACGCCACGGCAATGCAGGGTGATTCTATGCCCAGGCCTACTGTATGGCACCTTCAGTCATGCCCATGCCCATGCCTAACTAGCACTGTAGTTCTGGTGCTCTACCCAAAGTACAAGGGTTGGTCGGGCCAGGTCTTACCTAGTGTTTATATACAAGGTTATCCTGCTGGTGGTGTAAGTCACCGGGCATCCTGCCTAAAGAACGTAGCTTCCCCCTTTCCCTCTGAGAACAAAAGCAGAAAGAGAAAAACAATGTATTAATCCAAATTATAACAATTTCAAGTTCTGAATCACAATTATTCAATATCGCCATAGCGTACAAATCCAAAGAAATAGCAGCAGCCAAGCCCACTAGCTGGACAACCACTCAGGCTTAAATAGAGTGCACAAATAGGAGTCCATCAGTATGAACAACCCTCAACCGTGACACACCATTCCCTGAAGACTTAACTACTACCTATTGCAAGAATAAGTTGAACTATCAACATCCATCAGAGTAAGTCACACAAGAGTAGAGTCGAAACACTAGACTCCCTCCCCACAGGCAGGTCCACCAGGGTTGATCAAATCCCCAGTGTGTGTTTCCAGTGCAAGTGGTGAATCAACACGTACATTTTGTAAAACAGTTTAATCCACAGAAGAAAATTCCACCAAAATGCAGGCCTAAGGTAAAAATGGAGAGATGACCAAGAGAACCATAAGGGTATAACCAATGGTACTACTATAATCGTGAACTTCCCATCTGTCACAGACATAAAACTACTAGTAGATGGGTAGGACTACAACATGAGAAGACTTTGGAAGGAGCATCAGTGTCAAACTGTTTGTAAAAAAAAATGGTACTACAATTAACGTAAAATCCTGTTTGCCACAGATCTATAACCACTAGTAGATGGGGCTAGGGCCACAGGATGTGAAGACATGGAAAGGGCATCAGTAGGGTCATCAGTATCAAGCTAATGGTGAAATGGTACTACTATTACCTTGGATCCCGCCCTCTGCATACGGAAAATTACTGGGGTAGAGTCTTCTGCGGGATGCTATGGAAAACCTGGCTGGCGAGGTGGATAGAATGACACCCAAAGTGTGGAGCATAATATGCTGTGCAAGAGGACCTGACCAAGAGAAGACATTTCTCATGGGGAAGTAAAGTGCCAGGAACCAGGGAGGCAAATGCGTATCCTGGGGTATGGGTTTGATCACACCCCTCAGGCTAAAGGGTGATGATCAGAATCAGTCAAAGGTGCAGTGGTGCATGAGTGGGGCTAACCCCTGTAAAAGACTGGGCTACGATCAAGGTTCTGAGCCCTGGACCACCACATCCTGCGTGCTGTCCCGAGTGGGACGCAGGAGGGCCGCATACTTACCGCCCACCCAAACAGACTGCTTGTTAACACCGCAAGGTTACCACAGCCTGCCCGGAGAGAGCCTGAAGAATCACTTGCCCAGACAGACTGCTTGTGATCACAGCCTGCCCAAAGTGGGTAAGCTGCCCACCTTAACCCACCCAGGCAAGCTGCCCCTGTCATAGCTTGCCCAGAGAGGGCTGAGGGTGCTGGCAGAAGGGAAGTAAGATTCTAAATCTTGGAACTCCCTAAATGCTGCTAACAGCAGCTAAGGGCCTAAGGGTATTGGCGGGTGAGTCCTGGTTATATGTCCCATTGAGCTAAACCTCTGGACCCACCAATCTTCTACCGACGCAAACTATACCTCAGAATAGCTCAAAATCTCTCATACTCACCAAAACCGCAGGAATCGGGGTCTGGAACCACAAAGTCAGAAGTCTGCCGAGTGATCCAGAAGTGGCCTTGAATCGTCCCGGGGAGACCCTAACTCATTGGCGGTCCTAGCACATTATGCGTCCAGGTCGAGTTTATCACTTGCACCCCCCCCACCCCCCCCACCCCTAACCTGCACAGTTAGAGTGGCCGGTCATTGTGGCCAGCCTAAGGCACACCTGTGCAGTATTCATGCTGTCTAATCAGCATCTTGATATGCCACACCTGTAAGGTGGATGGGTTATCTCGGCAAAGGAGAAGTGCTCACTAGCACAGATTTAGACAGATTTGTGAACAATATTTTAGAGAAATAAGCCTTTTGTATACATAGAAAAAGTCTTAGATCTTTGAGATCAGTTAATCAAAAATTGGGGCAAAAAAAGTGTTGCATTTATCATTTTAGTCAGTGTAGTTCGTGACGTTTGAAACATTGAACGTCATCATTCTTGTGGTTATGGTACAAGCTCCAAAACACGTTTTTCGAAACTGTACAGGCACGCTCTAAGCTTGGGTACGTCATATCCATATATTCTATGCGTCGGTGGCCCAAGAACCTGTACCCCGTTATTCCTCAAGTAATCACCAAAGTAACTTTACATGACAAAGAACACAATGGAGTAGGCTATGCGAACGATGCCGTATGTGTTGCTTTCGCGTAGGCCTATATGTAGGCCTACATACCGACATGTAAGAAACCGGCGTATATTTCGGCTTGAATGACCGGGGACACGTGGACAGAGTAGGCTACGCACCAAACAAAAGCAGGACACGTGTGGCAGCCATTTAGCTTATGTCTACACCTACTTAGCGGGAAGTATATTTTGGCCTTTACCTGAAAAGGTGACGTCGCACTGCTATTACAATGGCACACGGATCATGCGCCCCATCTAATGGTCAACTCGTGGAACAACATAAGTAATGTTGTTCCTCTGTTCTCCCCTCTCCTTTCACTGTGTGAAAAACAAGGTTTTATTAAAGGTTTAAACCTTTAAAAAAGGATGTTGAACGAATATTTTCGAATAAAAGTTTCGAAAGGTTAAAAAAATATTTTCGGTTTGCATCATTGATGACTAGCCTACTTGATGATGACTACTGTACTTTATTGTACTCCGCTCTGCGTGACTCAACTGTTGAGTGCTTCTCTGATCTCCTCTCCCCCTTCCCCCTCTCCTTTCTTTGTGTGTAAACATATTTTCTAAAACAAGTTTAGAAAGGTTGTGAACATATTTTGGCGATGTTGATATGACTGAGATTAGAAAGATTCCTGAACACCCATGGTCATAAATGAGGGAGATGTTCGAAATTGTCCCCCTAAAAAATTATTATTTCATTTGTTAGAGCAATACCCCTCCAAATGTCTGTGAACGTCCCTGGTCAAAAGTATGCTGCTTACTCGTCATCATATTCAGTGAGGTCATGATGATGTAAAATTAGAGGCGGGGTCAACAAGACGGCTTGAGACCTGGAATAGGGGTGACAGGACAGGTTTCATGTTGCACGGACTGGATATCATATTATCCATTGTCACTGATAGTGTATATGTATCTGGGGCCTTTGCCGGGACCGGAAGGCAAAGAGCGAGCAGGTTTCGTATGCGCCTCTTGCGTTTTCACCGGGAACCGGAGAACGCATGAGAGAAGTGTTTTGCAAGGGAGGGGTCCCGTGATTCAGGATGGAGCCGGGCTGTGTGCATGCAACTATGGCTACGGTAGATGTCTCGAAGACAGCTACGTCTCGGAACGTGGCGGTAGAACGCAAGAACCTCATAACCGTGTGCAGGTAAGGCGTTGAATATCAGATGTGCTTGAGACTGTTACAACAGCATTAGCCAGGTATTCCTTCGTGCTCGCAGGTTCTTGTAGACGCAGCTGATGTATGTTCATAATCGTGTTTGTCATGACAAAAATATTTGTAAATATTTGTCATTTTTAAGGCGACAGAATTAGCCTATATCCCATAATTAACCGTCACGATTTACTGCTCCACAACAGAAAATAGTCACCATGAAAACTGACGTCATCCTTAAAGCCGATCATACTATTGACTGTAACAACGGCTTGGGTAGGGTTTTTCTCGAGCGAAGTAAAGGTGCGTTTAGCGGCTTTACACTGATGGCCATGATGTAGCCAATCTACAGTTTCATTTTAGTCCGTCTCATCCACTTGACTTTTGCGGTAAACTTCCGTCAATTCGAAAGATTTGAAATATTTTCGCTTCACGGATGGTGCCGTTGCTATGACGACAACCTTCTAGGGGCAAGGACATATCTGGGACCCCGGGGAGTCAGGGCACTCACACAAAGGCAGGTCTTTAAACTGTTCACAAGTAAAGCAGACACACAGTTAGATTTTTTTTATTGAAATGTTTTTTCCTAAAAATGGTCCTTATCCGCATCTTAGCAGACAACACCCTCAGAATGAACAGAGACAGGAAGTCAGCTGCCTCACTAACCTTAACCCTAAACCATGGGTAGGCCTATCGCTCAGGGCTACAGCTATTGACTACAGATAAAGTGGTAGCAGGTTCAGATCACCCTTTCTACATCACCAAGGATAAAAGTACCTACTTAATAAATACATGATTATTATTATTATTATAACCAACCAGCAGTAGCCATGGTTGCTAATGGTCCAGTGTTAACCCAGGGAGTGATGCTCCAGGCATCCTGATACAGCTGGCAAGGACCCGAGGCTGGCTGAGGCCGCGGGGACTGAAGGAGACATTGTTGTCCTCTGAACAATGGAGAATGAAATCACGCCTCTCTGGGGCTGTTCTCCAACAATGGTTAGCATGAGCATCAAGTGTTCGTCAGGAGACAGTGTGTGTATACTGGTGTTAGTGTGTGTGCAGTATGTGTGTGTGTACCATGTGTACTGTGTGTGTGCAGGAAGTCTGCCTGTAGACAGACATCTTGAATGTTGTCCTTGTCAAGTTTCACTGCTCAGAATTGCTCCTCTGACAGGACAAGGTGTATTTGGAAGGGTTTATGTGGTTAAAAGACTTCATGAAATATTTATCATCAAAGGAAGTAATATTGGAAAAAGAAATCTCCAGGGACAGATAAAATAGCAGGATGGAAGCTTGTGTCCTGTGGTGCCATTACAGGTCAGCACAAAGAAACACATTCATAGGGACAATAATTTACAGTCTAACTTAATAACATCTTCCCATATCAAACCTAGTCTACAAGTATGAGGTTATTCAGTCACATAAATCTTCAGTGTTGTGGAGAACGCACCCCCAGGGCAGTGTCTGTCCAGAGGACCTGGATCGCTGAGAGCTGCATCACTGTGCTCCCCCTGAGGGGGTGACGTCACACATCTCACTAGCTGCGGTCACTAGCTAAAGCCAGGGGTGGCCAATCCTGGTCCTCGAGAGCCCCTGTCCTGCATGTTTTAGATGTTTCCCTGCTCCAGCACACCTGATTCAAAAGAATGGTCATTACCCGGCTACCACAGAGCTTGATAACGACCCATTCATTTGAATCAGGTGTGCTGGATCAGGGAAACATCTAAAACATGCAGGACAGTGGCCCTCGAGGACCAGGATTGGCCACCCCTGAGCTAAACGGTCATCATTCGAGTATTAAGTTCTTACAGAGCTCCGTTTAGAAAGAGGGCAAGCCGGTGGCTCACTGGACAGAGCGCTTTAACCACTCAGGCTGAGGCTGGACCCAGGGGCCATGTCCTTCCTGTCTTCTTGTCTTAAGGGAGCTGATTGTGAGCGTCTCTCCTCAGGTTCTCGGTGAAAACTCTGCTGGAGAAGACCACGGCTGAGCCCATCGACGACACATCTGAGGAGTTCATCAACCTGGCCTCCATCTTGGAGCACATCCTGAGCCATTGCTTCAAAGGTAACAACCTGACCCCTGACCACTAAACCTGACCCCCTATCTTGACCCCTGACCTCTGTCGTGTTCTATCAGGGACGGGAAGCTGGTTTGACGGACAGCGTAGCTACTGGGACTTCATCCGTCTGGCCTGTAGCAAAGTTCCCAACAGCTGCATCAGCAGCATAGAGAACATGGAGAACATCAGTTCCTCCCGTGCCAAGGCAAGAACCATAACATCCTGTGTGTTTCTGTGTGTAGACTGTGTGTTTCTGTGTCTGACTGTGTGTTTCTGTGCTGCTCCAGGGCAGAGCCTGGGTCCGCGTGGCCCTAATGGAGAAGAGGCTGTCGGAGTACATAGCCACGGCTCTGAGGGACAGCAGAACCACCCGGTAGCTAACCCTGCTAAGACCACAACATGACCGCAAGCAACCATGAACATCCATTCACAAGCATAGCATTCTTCCTGGCCAAAACAAGGTTCCAAGTATGTGTGTGTGTTCCAGAAGGTTCTATGCAGAGGGAGCCATCATGCTGAGAGAAGAAGCCACAGTGCTGACTGGGATGCTGATAGGTCTTGGAGCCCTAGACTTCAGGTAGATCTGCTCCTATTGTACCCTCTAGTATAGAGCTAGACTTCAGGTAGATCTGCTCCTATTGTACCTTCTAGTATAGAACTAGACTTCAGGTAGACCTGCTCCTATTGTATCTTCTAGTATAGAGCTAGACTTCTGGTAGACCTGCTCCTAATGTACCCTCTAGTATAGAGCTAGACTTCTGGTAGACCTGGTCCTATTGTACCCTCTAGTATAGAACTAGACTTCAGGTAGACCTGCTCCTATTGCACCCTCTAGTATAGAGCTATATTCCAGGAAGAATGAGTCGCTGACAGGAAACATTATCTTCACGATGATCTCAGGCCACCCCAGGGGTCTGGATGATGCAGCCCTCTGATGTTCTCCAATGTTCTCTGGCCTCAGTTTCTGCTTGAAAGGGGAGGCCCTGGATGGGAAATCATCAGCTGTGATTGACTACACCCCCTACCTGAAGTTCACCCAGAGGTAGCGCCACGCAACGCTCCACACACCAGCCAATACACAGTCATCAAAGGTACCACAGGAAATGATACCTCATTTCACACATAGTACACGGGATCCATTCTCTGTGTGAAACAAACTAAAGAATGATAAAATGCAGCCTCATGTTGACAGTTGTTAAGTGGGGATCTCTGTCAAAACATTATCCTTTATTTAAATGTCAGTAAGCTGCTGGGTTGTGACCTTGTCTAGTGAATCTCGCTGTAGTACATCACTGTCAGGATCCAAGTGTTGAAGGAGGGTTACAGTGATGTCCTAGGATGCTGTACCTGATGTGACAAACTGTCCACCTTGCAGCCAGTCAGGTAGCAGGGCTGGAACTACATTACATTTTGAAAACAACTCCAATGTTATAGTTTAATAACGAAGCTGACGTTTTCTCTCAAATTGACAAATAGTAGGAAGTAGAGGTTAGGGCTGTTATGCTAAACTATGATGTGTACATGTGTGTGTAGCTATGACTACCAAAGTGATGAGGATGACAGGCGTAGCCTTGACAGCAGCACCAGCGACGACAGCGCCCCAGAGCATCCCTACGTTCCCTTGGTGACGGACGAGGAGAGCTGGAGCACCAAATGCCGCAAGATGGAGCAGAGGTTCAAGATTGTCTATGCTCAGAAGGTGGGCGGCCATCTTGGTCCCCAGAGTAGTCTATAGACAGAAGCTGGCCGGCTACCTTGGTCCCCAGAGTAGTCTATACACAGAAGGTGGGCAGCCATCTTGGTCCCCAGAGTAGTCTATACACAGAAGGTGGGCAGCCATCTTGGTCCCCAAAGTAGTCTATACACAGAAGGTGGGCAGCCATCTTGGTCCCCAGAGTAGTCTATACACAGAAGGTGGGCAGCCATCTTGGTCCCCAGAGTAGTCTGTACACAGAAGGTGGGCAGCCATCTTGTTCCCCAGACTAGTCTATACACAGAAGGTGGGCAGCCATCTTGGTCCCAGGAGTAAGTCAATACACAGAAGGTGGGCAGCCATCTTGGTCCCCAGAGTAGTCTATACACAGAAGGTGGGCAGCCATCTTGGTCCCCAGAGTAGTCTATACACAGAAGCTGGGCGGCCATCTTGGTCTTGCTACAAGTCTGCTGAGTAGCTTCATGTACAGAATATGTCTTTACAGAGTAGATCTTTGCAGAGTACTAGCATACTATCCCCTGGGTGTCACGGTGAGTGTGTATACGCCCCAGTTTGGCCCCAGCTCCCCAGCAGTGCTGACGTGGGGGTGGTGTGGCGTGCAGGGCTACCTGGAGGAGCTGGTGCGTCTGCGGGAGAGCCAGCTGGAGAGGGCGGAGGCAGAGGCCCGCAGACTGAGTGCTCGTCTGGACAGGCTGCAGCAGCACAGCCTGCAGGAGAGGAGAGAGCTGGAGGCCATCATACTGGAGCTGCAGGAGCAGCTGTGAGGACACACACTAATACACACACACACGCTGATGCACATACACGTGCTGAGCCACACACACACACATTTTGACACACACACATACAAACACTGACAAACAAATGTTGACACAAGCACATGTTAACACACATGCAAACACACACATGCTGTTAGTGCAAATCGCTGCTCTTGTGTTTGCAGGACAAGCCTGATTCCATGTGACTCCAACCATTTGTCCAAAGACTTGTCAATCCCTCTGGTCAACCAATGGCCAGTGCTCCAGCCCTTCAACAACCATGAAGAGGGAAAGTTGTTCCACAGGTACAGCATATCATTTTCTGGTCTGCCAGGTTGAGTGTGGTTGCCATGCCAACCGTGGTGAGTGTGGTTGCCGTGCCTCTGCCTCCCTGCAGGAGGAGCCCTCCCAGCCCTGAGCTGCTGTCAGTGGAGATCAGCCTGGACTCCGACTCCCAGCAGGCAGAAAACAAACACAACCCCGAGACATGGGGCACCGCAGGTAGCTCTCTCTCTCGTTCTCTCTCTCTCGTTCTCTCTCTCTCGCTCTGTCTCTCTCATTCTCTCTCGTTCTCTCTCGCTCTGTCTCTCTTGCTGTCTCTATCTCTCTCTCTCTCTCTCGTTCTCTCTCGCTCTGTCTCTCTCTCATTCTCTCTCGCTGTGTCTCACTCTCACACACACACACACACACACACACACAGGAAGGAAAAGATCAGTTTAAAGTGTGTCAGATGTAACCATCTTTCTAAAGGTCAGGTTTCGACAGGTGCTCTCTGTGTCTCTCCCAGGTGAGGCCTTCCCTCGCTCCCTGGAGGCTCTGCAGGGCTCGCTGGTCTCTCTGCCCGGCTGCAAGTCTCTCTCCAGCCTGCGCTCCAGCGAGTGCCTGGTCCACATCAGCACTGAGAACAGCCCTGCCCTCTCGCCCAGCTAGGAGGCGCTAGAGGGCCCCTCCAGACACTGTCAGCTCCAACCTCCTTGACAAACAAGACTACTGCTGGAAGAACAGGACGTTCTACAGTTCGGTTCTCCGAGATCCTCTCCTCTCTCCACCTCGGCTCCAGAAGCTGCCCTTGAGGCTCAGACTAAGCCTTGTCTGACCTCCTGTCCAGACTGGGAGAGCTGCCATCCCTGACTGAGGGACTGTGGGTGTACCGGTGTGTTGGGACTCCATGGTGTCAACCTCCCCGTAGTAGAGCTGCAGAGTTGCCCCTTCGTTGTGTCAGTGTTGCTGGATCCTCTGGCATGCCCAGGAACTGCTTGCTGTGGTACAGGCTGAGCAAAGCCATTACATCCTGCATCCATATTCCTCTGACCAACACATGTAACCTTGCTAGGGTTGGGGAACTGTATTAACCTGTCGGTCCATTTGTCTTTGTCAGATCAGTCTGTCGGTAGAACCAGGGTGTCCTCAGCCAACTATGGCATCGCTGGAGCTAGTGTGTGTGTGTCTGTGAGATCATTCAGAACAAACATCATTCTATACTGTTATTACATTATTACTGGTAGAGTCAACCAAGAAGGAAAAGATCCATAGGATTCTGGTGGAGAGGGACGATAAGGAGAGTAACTGAATGATTGTAATAGTGTCCCCTATGCTGGCACGGCATGAGTGTTCTCTTGTGTTCAGTCACAGCCTGTATCCAGGTTTACAGGTTATGGCTGAAACTGTGAAGAAATACCGTCTTGGTCATTGAACAAAACTGTTTTAGTGTGTTCCAACCAGAGATTCTCTCATCCTCTGTCCTCTGCCCGCCTAGCCACAGGGTTTGAGAGAGCAGTCTCAGGAAGGAAGGTTTTTTGATGATTGCCGAGTGTAGATTTGAATTTCTTCGGTGTACTATTTTTCTGTTGCTTTATGATTTCTTTATGGTCACCGATGACATTTAATTTATATTGATTGTGTTATTCTCTGTCTTGAAAGGGGATTTGGAGCTTGAGGAGGAATCATGTCATTTAAAAACTGCAATAAAAACTGCCTTTGGTTAAACAAACTTTTCTTGTACTCAATTTCTGCTTTAAGTTTTGTCTCTTATTTTTAAAGGAATCTATTTTGGGAACATTTCTGATTAAATGTGTGAATCTGTGGTATAGTTTACTGGCAAGAGCAATACCATCGGAAAATACATTCATTGTATTGTAGATGTTGACTGTTTATGAGCATATTTATCCACCATTCCCCCACCAAGGATCTGTTGACTGGGACGGTGTTATCAGTATCTCCCTGCAGGCAGGTATGGCACTTCCTGAACAGCGGGAGGGAAGCTTCAGTTTCACTGTATTGTCCTCGGACAATAGCGGACCTCAAAACTGCAGTACACAAACTATCAGATTACTGACTTTTCAGCTAGTTTAAGGTACTACTACATCTGTGTTATTCTGGGAAATTACAGAATATATTAACTTCCTACACTGGTTTCTTAAAAGTTTTCAATACTGGGAATATTGCTGGGTGTTTCATGACTGAAATCAGAAATCTCCTACTTGATTAATTTAATGCATCTTAAATTCAAATCTCATTGTTAAACATTAGCGCTGTGGTTTCTAACTCCACAAGCGCGGTGGTTGGTTCCTTTTTTCAGGTCAAATTTAATTGAGGGAAGAAGCTTGTACAAGTCAATGCAGATATAAACCATCGTTACAGAGTCTATAATTGATGTCTGTGTCGATCAGGCAGGTAACATAAGCTAGTATGAAGCTAGAGAACTTTGAGGTATATGTCAAACTATTATGAACAAATAATTCCACTATTGAAGGTCTCTAACCCTGACCCACCTTAAGAAGCTCACCTGGGACATGGCATGTTCCCGTCTCCCTCGGCCTGGGGCACAGTGGACAGGTGATACGTGTGAGATAACTGGTGAGGTTGAGAGAGAGGTGGGGTGGGGGAGATATGATTTCACTATAAATGTAAGTTTTCCCTTTGTCCTTGTTACTTGTTGGATGACAAGGTGACACCGAGGTAGGAACTCCTGATCTTAGTGTTTTTGTATTTGTGTTTCTCATTAGTTCATCTCTTAGGAGTAGATCAGACATAATGTTTATATTTTAAGTACGTTTCTTGTGTGTTCTTGTGTGACACCAACTTCGAAAATAAATTGTAGGAATGTTTCTGTGATTCTTTTCAGAGCAATGACTTCTTTCACACTAACCCTGACTGTGCTCATAGCGACATTCTGTGGTAAGATGATCATGTTAAATTTATGTACATGTAACGGGTGTGAACCTGTGAAACGCACTCCTCAGGTATGTAATGGGCTACCCGCGTCAACGAATAGCTAGCTTTTCTTTGGCGTAGCTGGTAGTGGTCGCGCTTGGCAAGTCAGAGGTTGTGCTTTCGAGCCCAGCGAGTGGCGAACGACGCCTTGTAGTGACGGAGCGTGGCCACGTCCGTTACATACCGTCACATACACATTCACATAGTTGTTACTTTTTACACAGGCTAGATAGCCGCGACTATGTCTCTGTGTCTAAAGAAATGTAATTGATATCTCATTAAACCAAAGTACACACTACAAGGCTTAGTCTGTTCGAAATCCAGATTCATCCAGTTAAAATATATTTCTTGTATTAACATATTATAGATACATTACTTACCTCAATGGATGAATATTGTAGTTGTGTTTTGTGGTCTGTGATGTCACCATAGGGATGATCTTTAAAGAAGCAGGGTCCATGTACGATCATTAGGGAACTGGATTGATCCCAGATTTGTGCTCCAGCTGTGCAGGCTCTGAGATGTCACACCTGCACCAGCATCCACGCCGACCAGCCGTCCTGTGCTGAGTCAGAGGTCATGGAGGAGGAATGTGGAGGGACTTTCACTTACTGCGCCAAAATCAAGATGCACCCGCCAGCTTGTGAGCTACTGCCCCTTTCCTAAACTGTAAAAAAAAATAGATGAATCAATCAAGGTATTAATCGATAAATGAATTAAAGAATATGCTAAATACATACATTTGCCATATTAAAACTATGTATTTTCACCAGTATTTTATTTGGTGTAACACGTAACATGTATTGAAACTGTTACACTAGACTTGATAAATGACTTTTGATAACGGTGTTCACTCATGTAGCACCTCACCTCTAAGTGCATCTTAGATCACTTTCTTCATGTAATCAGGTCCTGCCTCCTCCATACGCCTCCTTACTCCTCCATGTCCCTCCCTGCTCCTCCATGTCCCTCCCTGCTCCTCCATGTCCCTTCCTGCTCCTCCATGCCTCTCCCTGCTCCTCTGTGATTCTCCCTGCTCCTCCATGTCCCTCCCTGCTCCTCCATGCCTCTCCCTGCTCCTCCATGCCTCTCCCTGCCTCTCCCTGCTCCTCCATGCCTCTTCCTGCTCCTCCATGCCTCTCCCTGCTCCTCCATGCCTCTCCCTGCTCCTCCATGCCTCTCCCTGCTCCTCCATGTCCCTTCCTGCTCCTCCATGCCTCTCCCTGCTCCTCCATGTCCCTCCCTGCTCCTCCATGTCCCTTCCTGCTCCTCCATGCCTCTCCCTGCTCCTCCATGCCTCTCCCTGCTCCTCCATGTCCCTCCCTCCTCCTCCATGTCCCTTCCTGCTCCTCCATGCCTCTCCCTGCTCCTCCATGCCTCTCCCTCCCTGCTCCTCCATGTCCCTTCCTGCTCCTCCATGCCTCTCCCTGCTCCTCCATGCCTCTTCCTGCTCCTCCATGCCTCTCCCTGCTCCTCCATGCCTCTCCCTGCTCCTCCATGTCCCTCCCTGCTCCTCCATGCCTCTTCCTGCTCCTCCATGCCTCTCCCTGCTCCTCCATGCCTCTCCCTGCTCCTGAGTGATAACGGGTTTGATTCTCTTTATTTCAAGACGGTGAGGTTTTAAAATGTGCGACGGAGCGAGAGTGTAACAGCACCATCCCGCCCCAGGTGGAGCGAAGCTGCTGCATCACGGATCTGTGTAACTAGCCAGGCGCCTCCACCACCTCCACCACCTCCACCACCTCCGCCTGCTGCCCGCCTGGGCTGCTGTTATATCTGTACAAGATCACATGTAGTTGTTTGGAAAGGATTTGTACTTAACTTGGCATTCCTCAGTGAACTGAAATTAGAATCAGATTAATGCTTTGCTACTGAACTTAATTCAAATAAAAATACATATATTTTGTTACTAATCCTTAATTAAAATCAACATACATTATATTACTACTGTTGGGACTGGCCATGATAAATGTTCTGGAAAAAAAATCTACATTATTGTCAGTCCAGATAATTTCAATAAAAGCAGTTCAGAAACATTTTCAGTTTGGAGTTGGACCTTTGCAACTTTCTCAGAAGCACAGTTTTACTGTAAACCATAAAGGTTCAAACTGACCAGAACATTCCCTCAGCGTCTCTTTCCTCCACAACGTCCCACAAGCTCACTGCCTCTCACTGTTCTAATTTAGGTTCATTTTTGTGAGATAAATGTTCTTTATAGGGATGTCACGAGAACCGATACTTACGGTACCTTCCGATGCTAAAATAACAAAACACCGACGATGCCCATTTTTTTGAAGCACCGTAAGTACCGTGAGCGCCGATTCCAGATGTTAGCATCGGTGCTGCGCCTTCAGGAGTGTTCCAGTTGACGTTTACATTAAGAAAAATAAGATAACAACTGCTGCTTTAGCGATCGCCCCGCTTCGACTTGTTGACAAGAAAGGCAAAAAAAGTAGTTTGCGTTTGAGGCGGATGACCTTGGCGTTATAATGAATCCGCAGAAGCCATTATGCAAAAAATGCTACCGCAGTCTTCAGACCAAGGGGGAATACTTCCAATTTAGCTAAGCACCTGAAAGATCGTTATCTGGATATGTTTAAAGAATTCAAGGCTGAATTTAAGTTCTGATTCAGTTCCAGAAGAGGCGCAGCACCAATGCTAACATCTGGCATCATACAAAATAAATCAATGTTCGTTGAAGTCGCGGCGAAATTCTGAATACATCCAAAGAATGCTCTTTTTCTGTTTGTTTAATCTGTCATACTAAAATACACGGTACATGATGTATGAGCTGGTGGGCACGTGTGTTACAATTAGGGGTGTCACAATACCAAAAATTCAGTAGTCGGTGCCAATACCATTAAAATAACACGATTCTCGATGCCAATTTCGATACCATGGTAAAAAAAAAAAGAGGATTGTGTAAGATTCCATGTAGGCTACTTGAACCATGAACTTCTTTAAAATATTTGAAAAATAGCAAAATGTCCTACAAAGACATACAAAACATGTGCAATACAGCATTGCACAACATAATAAAGTGCAATTAAGCCATTCAGCTAACAAGATGAACATGACATGAGTTTACCTTCTAAGCTATGGGCTAACGTTAAAACTACAGCTAACCTAAACTATGTACATAAGCCATTGTAACACACGTGCCCACCAGCTCATACATCATGTACCGTGTATTTTAGTATGACAGATTAAACAAACAGAAAAAGAGCATTCTTTGGATGTATTCAGAATTTCGCCGCGACTTCAACGAACATTGATTTATTTTGTATGATGCCAGATGTTAGCATCGGTGCTGCGCCTCTTCTGGAACTGAATCAGAACTTGCCTTGAATTCTTTAAACAAATCCAGATGACGATCTTTCAGGTGTTTAGCTAAATTGGAAGTATTCCCCCTTGGTCTGAAGACGGCGGTAGCATTTTTTGCATAATGGCTTCTGCGGATTAATTATAACGCCACGGTCATCTGCCTCAAACGCAAACTACTTTTTTTGCCTTTCTTGTCAACAAGTCGAAGCGGGGCGATCGCTAAAGCAGCAGTTGTTATCTTGTGTTTTTCTTAATGTAAACGTCGACTGGAACACTCCTGAAGGCGCAGCACCGATGCTAACATCTGGCATCGGCGCTCACGGTACTTACGGTGCTTCAAAAAAATGGGCATCGTCGGTGTTTTGTTATTTTAGCATCGGAAGGTACCGTAAGTATCGGTTCTCGTGACATCCCTAGTTACAATGGCTTATGTACATAGTTTAGGTTAGCTGTAGTTTTAACGTTAGCCCATAGCTTAGAACAGGGGTCGGCAACAGGCGGCCCGCGGGCCAATTGTGGCCCGCCAGCGATTTTATTTGGCCCGTCAAAATATTTCCAATTATATATTTTTTATAACGTTTTTTTCCCCGTCGACTTTTATTTTGAAACCGGAAACTGGGTATGGTGTCATTAGATGTTGTCGACTTCATGCAGCGCCGGCGTCGCCTGCAGCCCGGTTGACTTGAAGTAACCAATGGCATTCTCAGCTTCAAGGCAGCCGGCTGTCGGCGCTGCCGTCGCTGCATGAAGTCGAATACACTTATTGACTTTTCTGAAGTATTTTTTCGCCATGTCATCGCTACCATATGATCGCTACACCTCACGGCTGACAGATCGCCTGAGGTGAAAGCACAGTTATGGTTAGTAATCATGGGCAGCGCTCTCTATGGCAGCGCTAGGAAGGGGCTAGCAGGTGCTTCAGCACCCCCAAGAAAGACCAAAGCACCCCGATAGCACCCCCCACGACATTGCTTATTAATTTATAGTTTCAGGCCCGGAATGGCCATCGGGAGAATAGGGAGAATTCACGGTGGGCCGCTTTGCCCGCTTATAAATTGGGCCAGAAGATCGCCTGCTTTCTCTTTGTTTTTTTCACACACCGAATAACAGGATATGCCTTAAGTTTGTTAAGTTACTGTGTGACTGAAAAGTAAGCTAATAGGCTACATTATGTTTTAATCTAATTAAGCGCATGATCAGACCGTGCATTAAAAAGTGCAGTTCAGTTGTCGCGCATGTTTCTCAAACACAAACCATAATTTATTGTTGTGGAGGGAGTTAGCTAGATTAAGCTGAAGCGAAAAAAATAAAATGGAAGGGATAAGATCCCAGGAGGAACTGAAAAAGCCAGGTAAAAAATTAAATTTTTGCTCGCATTAATGTGAAGTTCCGATTTCACCTCACATTAAAACCTTGACTAGGTCCTAGTAATCCTATTCTCACTTGATGACAGTATTTATGTGCACCAACGATGACGACCCACCACGTTGGGATGACAGTGACGACCATGTTGATACAGTTCGTTAACAGACCACCAATGGGCTCATGCACATGGTTTATTATCGTTAGCTATTTGTAGTAGACATACCCATTCTCCATATAGGCCTAGTTGTTGCGAGTGCACGTATCGCAAGGGCACCTATCGCAGCGTCTAAATAGGCAGTAACCCAGACTCTGGCCCGCCGTCTAGTGGCGAGGAAAAATACTGGCCCGTGGCCCAAGTTACTTGCCGACCCCTGGCTTAGAAGGTAAACTCATGTCATGTTCATCTTGTTAGCTGAATGGCTTAATTGCACTTTATTATGTTGTGCTATGCTCTATTGCACATGTTTTGTATGTCTTTGTAGGACATTTTGCTATTTTTCAAATATTTTAAAGAAGTTCATGGTTCAAGTAGCCTACATGGAATCTTAGACAATCCTCTTTTTTTTACCATGGTATCGAAATTGGCATCGAGAATCGTGTTATTTTAATGGTATTGGCACCGACTACTGAATTATTGGTATCGTGACACCCCTAGTTCTTTAAAGAACATTCTGAACAAACTTGTATTCAAAATGTTCTTTTCAGACACAGCTGTTACCTACAGATGTGATGGAATCAGATAATTTTGTATTGCAACATTCTCAATCACTGCCAGCTCAAACACAACCCATGTGAACCCAAACTTGGTTTAATACCATCTAGTCTATCATCTGATCTCTCTAAACACATGAAACCATTACCTTTCCTCCTCTAATGGATCTAATGGCTCAGATATAATTATGGGATCATTTCACCCACCTCCTCTCAGCCTTTTGTAACTGACAATTCATCTGGGAGGGGGGAGGGACAGGGGGGGGGGGAGGTACGGGGAGAATGTACAGGGGAACTGGTCCACTTCTACACTACAGCCTGAACTACAGCCACACAGACTTCCTTCGCTCGATTCAATCCTCTCACGTGGACCCTTCACCTGTGAAGGAAGGTCACATCTTCCCACACAGTCACTTTGAAGAGGGCACAAATGGAAGGAAGTATTTGTGATTTATAATTGATCACTTAAAGCTAATAGCACAGAAGCACGACTTGAGTGAGATACTGAAAAGGATGTTGGAACAGAAATATAGTTAAGATAATTTTTCTGCATGAATATGAGAAGGCTGCTTGGACTGAAGGTCCTACCTGTGCTGAGGGGTCACAGACCCTGGGAGAGCTCCTACAGCAGCCGTGACACGCATGCAACTCTGATGAACAGGACCGTCATGTAGCCTACCATAAGAGAGCGCTCTCAAAAAGTAAAAACTATAAAGACCTCCACTGAAGAGCAGCTCTTACCATACGCTTGTTATGTAGTAGTGGTCTGTTTTTGTTTCTCTCTTTGTGTAACCAAGATAGTATTGTCACAATGAAGCTAGACTTGTTAGTATGGTTACATAGCTAGTTTACTGTAGCTAATTAGTAAGGTATCTAGTTTACATGAGTAGCTACATTACATTTACATTGAGTTAGTTTACTAGTTTACAAGTTAGTAAGGTTACACAGCTAGTTTATTGCAGCTAGTTAGTAAGGTTACATAGTTTACTGTAGCTAGTTAGTTAAGGTTACATAGGTAGATTATTGTAGCTAGTTAGTAAGGTTACATAGCTAGCTTACTGTAGCTAGTTAGTAATGTTACATAGCTAGTTTACTGTAGCTAGTTAGTAAAGTTACATAGCTAGTTTACTGTACCTAGTTAGTAAGGTTATGTAGCCATAGCCTATGGAGCTAGTTACTTTGGTAGTGTAGTTAGCTAGTTAGTATGGTTATGTAGCTAGATAGTATGGTAAGATTACCATATAGATGCATCTACTATGTGTATACATGTTTACTTAAGATAACGGCTAACAATTATCATCATCAACAGTAATCATTAATGACCCCCATCACAACCTCCCCTCCGATTATATCCTGTTGCATTCTCGCTGCAGCTGACCTGGCTCCGAGCTTCCCTCCACACCGCTGTAATTACAGCATTTATCACCGGGAATTATCTTTCGTGATGTTAAACAGCCGTCTGGGGGAGGAACTGCCCAACACGGTGTCCAGCGACGCAATCGGAAGAGACTGTGGACGCCTGAACTACAGACGTATTTAACAAACCTCCTGCGTCGCTATTGAAGAAATCCTGTGGCTGGGTTTGCACTGATCAGAGCGGGAAAACAACAGCAATAAGGTATGGAATTAAGAGTTCACACTTATTTACATAATTGAGGAATTGTATGTGATATGTCAGTTAACAGTTCACTTATAGGCTTTAAGTAATTGGCCAAATATTTCAGATACACAGCATATCAAATTTCTACTATGTTTAATATTTCAACTATGTAGCCTACAATTATGTTCAAACATGTATAGGACTATGTCCATGCTATTTTTACTCTGCTTTCTGTCTGAGGACTGCACTTTGCATTGAATGCAAAAAAAAGATGAACGAACGGAAACTTTAAGTAGGCTAGGCATATAGTGAAGTGTTTTATCTCAAAGGCACAATGAACAAACACTGAAGCCAATCTGACTGGCCAACCAATCAGACTCAACAAAATGTTACACAACCAGATCTTGATCCAGATCTAAAATCTAAAACGGATCTTGTATTTCTCACTTCATGGAAACCGCAGGATATTTTGTTTATAATTCAAAAACACGTGTTTCTCCATTTGCAGATGTTAAGCAGTTATGCTGTTGTCTTTATCTCTATCTTACTGTTTGGGCAACTGGCAGCGTGTCGAGGGATGACCCACATGGTGAGAATGTTGACGGTAAAATTCGAAACTGTGCACATTTTTTTTTTTTTTTTTTTACTTGACATCAGAACTGGGAAACAGCCGAACTAGAGCAGTAAACGAAAAAAAAAGTACTTGATTGATTTTTATATTTATTTTGTACAAGTTTAAATCATGTGCATCACTGGTCCCAAAAAGTAAAAGCTGTTAAGAACTGTCCTTGTATCAACATGCCGACACAATACTGTCACAACTATGCCCTTCTGATCCTGGATTTACCGCTGCACTTTCAACATGAACTCTTTGTATTTGGCTTGGGATAAAGTGTCTGCTAAATGAATTAAATGTAGGATGTGAGTGTTGTACAGCCCAGTGAGGTGTGATGTCCCGTCCCCAGGAGAAGAGAGGCTGGACCCTTAACAGCGCTGGATATCTGCTGGGACCTTGTGAGCTCAACTAAACGCTAACCACATATTCATTTGGGCTCAGTCATAGTCAATACATGTTGTTTACTTTTGTAAAATATTGGCAGTATACAGTGGTGGTTCTAGACACATTTTACTGGGGGGGGCCAAGGGGGGGGGGGGGTGTTTAATCAGAGGGGCACATTAAAAACGGACACAAATTATATTTAAACATTAAATACTTTAATTTAGCTCTACATTAAAATCATACAAACAGCTCTGGCTCTCCCTCTTCCAGCTCCTCAGCTCTCTCTATACCTTGATATTTTTCTCTTTACTTTAACTTTTTTATTTACTGGGGGAAATAAGGCTGCAATTTCCCATCCTCGTTTCATGAAGACTACTAGAAGAAATTTTTTTTTATTCAGTCAGCTCAGGGGGGCCACGGGGGGGGGGGGGGGGGGGGGGGGTAGGGACATTTTTACAGGGGCACTGGCCCCTGTAGAACCCCGTGTAGAAACGCCCCTGGCAGTAAATACAATATATACAGTGAAATAAAAAGGTATGTAGGCCTATATTAGGCCTATATGTATTTAGTCTAAAGGATTTATAGAGAGAAAAGGCCTATGATAAAAAAATGTTTAAATTAAATTAACTTTATTAATCCTGGAGGACATTTTGATATGTACATAAAATAAATAACTTGAACTTATATAGGCTACTATTTGGAATTATTAAAAATAATAATTATTAATAATAATTATGTAAAACTTATGTAATTATAATTATAATAAATGTAAAATTATGTAAAAATGACAACGATTCAAACAATAAATATACCGTTTTAATATTTCACGTGTAACGCTCGTCCGCAGATGCACACAGAACGCTGACTGTGCGACATGGAGCGTCGCTGGGGAAACGGCAGGACAGGGTGTCTCACCACCGCAGCGACAACCTGGGTGAGTCTCTGGGTCGCGCTTGTCAGTGGAGGCTCTACACCCTTTAGACGGGGGGGGGGGGGGGGGGCAAGCTGGGGCCAGTTGCTCTGCAGGGGCTAGTTACATTAGTATAGTTGTCATCAGAGGCGGGAAATAACAAAGTACAAACACTTCGTTATCGTAGGCTACTTAAGTACATTTTACTTCACCATAATTTTTTCAGACTTGTACTTTTTCTCACTTGCTCTACTTTAATCTACTCACAATTCACAAATACTGATTCAAACCTGATCCACATTAACTGGATACCATAAGTGTGTTAAACTGGATGAACCAACATGTCGAGGGATTATGTATCTTTCATCCTGTTGATGGAGTTGTCCCGTTTCAGGCTCCTACTTTATGTATTTACTCAACGTGATCACCTACCTGCGTTTAAAAGGTACACTTCTTCCAGTTTACATCGCTGGAGTACTGTTTTTTATTTATTTATACAATTATTTATATTTCTTGTTTTGTTTCTGGATGTAAAGCTTTCATGTTTACTTGTTCCTAGAGATGGGAGCGCTGCAGGATGGGCATGGTCACCTTGAGATGGGAGCGCTGCAGGATGGGCATGGTCACCTTGAGATGGGAGCGCTGCAGGATGGGCATGGTCACCTTGAGTCCAGGCTGTAGAGCTAACCCCTCTCTGTGCTCATGTTCCTCCTGCCATTTACAACCTAAATAAACATGATGACCAGCCCAGAGCTTGTGTACTGAATGTGAAATCCAGAAACTGTAAGATCCAGAGAGTAGTCTGCAAACATGTTTCTCAAATGTAGGTTTATTCAAAGTGATATGCAGACATAGATGTACTGTATTGCATGTTGTACCGAAACTCCAGAAGGTGTAGATTAAAAAAAGCTCCGGAAGAGGAGGGGCTTTGATGGGGGGGGGGGATTCTGTCCAGCTAACAAATCAAGACAGATCAGTCACAGTAGACTTGTTTCCAATCCTTTTGATTTGTAAAACCCTTAATTCCACTTCTGAATGATACATACATAAATGTTTCAATTTTGAAATAAATAAAACTATAGATATTCAGTTGTGGAGTGGAGATAAGGGTGCTCTTTTAATAAAATAAAAATAACATATTAGGCTACATGACAAATGTCCCACCGAACTGATTTAAATATCTCAAATTTAAACTAAATGGTTACAAACTATCCAAAGTACAACTTTAACAATTAGATTTAAATTGTTAAATGTATTGAAATTATTTAGATCAGATGGAATTGATCAGTGGAACATTCTGTGGAAATCTGTTGTATAATCTTTAAACACCCCGCAGCAAGAACATGGCGTCAGGGGGTGTCAAGCTCGGGTTGACCCTTGCAAACTGGACTAAGAAATCCAAATCTAAAACTGTTATTAGTATTCTGGTATTTTATGACCCAACACCACAACCCTAACACACATTGTTTTTAGCTCATAACAACTAAAGTATTGAGCGGCCTGAACATTCTGATGAGGCAGCTTCATTTTCACCGCACTGTTTGTGTACATCCGTCATTCCCAACCTTTTCCACTTGGCGGCCCACTTGCATAGCTCTAATATAATTGGGTCCCCAACATGTCCGTTTATTTAATTCGCGTTTATCACACGTTTAACACCACCACGGGCAGGGGCGGTTTTAGGCACGGGCCGACCAAATGGAATGCTGTGCCCCATCAAAAAAATGTTTTGTTAAAGTACAAGTGTGTCATAATTCTGTCTGAATTGATATGATGACGCTTTAAAAATAATAAATAAAATAATGAATTGTTATATAATGCTTTATTACGATACCTTTCTTATTAGCCTGCTTGGTTTAAAACTTAAGTGAAGTTTGCAATTATGCGCAAAATGCGAATTCAACGACACACAAGTTTGTGTTCCAAAAGACAAAATTTGTCCAGACTCAATTATTCCCATCTCCTCTACAATATATTCCTTTAATACTGGCATTGGCTATAAATTAAATATCAAGATGGCTACATTTTCCTGCAGAATATGTAAGTCTGCTCTTATTTTGACTCTCTCCCCCTTGTGAAAATAAACGCCCACCAATTTGATTGGTTCTGGAGCCTCTGACAGTACATATACACAATGTTATTTTGAAACTGTATGTGTCCAAGACAAATGTCTTCCAGCACAAAAAGTCTATTTGAGCTCAACAGTGACGGGATGTACAGCCTAGCTCTCTACGGGCGCCTGAACGGCTGCAGTAGTTACAGCACACGCGTTACTGACTGGGTTGACGTCTGAATACACACGGCTCGAACAGGAACTCTAAACACACAAGCAGGAACACTGGCTTGGTGCTTCTGCAACACATTAAAACATCTCGGTTAAAGTGTAGGGCAGAATATGCTTTGACTTTCAATTGCTATCTTAAAATTAATATCACATCATTTTTAAATATCTCAAACAGGACAGCGTTCATATGGATTGGGACACAGTCTAGCTACTCAGACATACTGCATCATGTGCTTGGATTACAGAGCTTTAAAGGGATATTTCGCCACATTTACAATACTGATTAGTTTGTATTCTAACCTGACTGTAGTCAGTTTTTCCAGACAGCTGGTAGCATTGGGGTCCTATTGGGTTGCCACAGATCCAACACTGAGAAATCCTCATGTTGTTTTCTTTTACATGCTGAAGGTGATGTTTTCTGCAGGTGTTGTTTTCTGCAGGTGTTGTTTTCTGCAGGTGTTGTTTTCTGCAGGTGTTGTTTTCTGCAGGTGTTGTTTTCTGCAGGTGTTGTTTTCTGTGTTTAGTGAACTTGTGCTCCTCCTAAGGCAGCTGGAGTCAAAGTTATGGGGAACTGACCTGTGACATCATCTGTTTCCTACAGCAACGTTACTGTGTACTGACATGTACTGAAAATGGCTAATTTAATAGATTTAAGTAGAAACAGGTTAGTAAATATATTCCTATAGTTTGGAAAAGGAGGAATCAGTTAAAAAGACTGGATGACGACCAGTCAGGTTGTCAGGGGCGATGACAGTCTGACAAACAGGACAGGTGAGATATTTTTTTTAAATTGGTGGTATACTGAATACTTCTTTTTTAGGTGAAAGATAAATATACAAAGGGGTGAATACTTATTCTGAGAAATACATACACATTTCTCATCATTCTACTCTTTGTCATTATGAAGTTAAACACATTTAAAATCTAGCATCAGGTGTCAGGGGAAAAATTATGACTCCTTTGTTGAGGCAAAAAGAGGAAACTCCTTCATAGTGTGTAACTCTCAAAAGCAAACAAACCAGAGACAGATCTACATGTATGTACACAAAAGGAGTGATTGATAAATGAAAACATGCAGGGACCGTGTCTAAAACAGTCTGGCTTTCTTCTTCATGTTGTTGCGCTTCCATAGAGGAAGTCTGTCAAACTCCTGGATCTCCATCCCAAAGATCTCGAAGAACAACTCAGGAGCTAGGTGGCGCTGATGGCCGGTACCGGGAGGGTAGGAGACCGGGACACGACCGGGAGGTGCACAGGAGAGCAGAGAGCATGTCAGTTTTTAAATGCTGTTTAAAAAGCACCAGGCATTAATCTCAAGAGTAACTTACAGTGACTGCTTTACTGCTTCAGTCAACTCTTTGCTATCCTGTTTACATATTCATCCGCAGGTTCTTAGAAACTGTTGTTGGATGAACTTAAAATAAAACATGTCAAATAACAAACTAGAATAGGTGAAACTGCAAAAGAAACTATGTTGCTATATGTCACACACACACACACACAAACACACACATAAACCCCCCCCCACACACACACACACTCAAAGTTTACCTCAAGTCTGGTCCTGTCGATATCCCTGGGGAGTTTCATACGCCCTCTGTTGGTGATAGTGAGCATTTCGTATGGGTACACCTTTACAGGGAGGGATGGAGCAGTTACAGGAGGGGCTATGCAGGACCACGGGAAACATGCTACCCACAGGGGCATGTACACACACACACACACACACTAACGTGAAGAGGAGTGTACGGTGTGTGTCTGTGTGTGCAGATACAGACAATAGGTGAAGGAGAGGAACATGCAGCATGAGGGGCAAGCCCAACACTAAAGACTTGATCGTGCTGTTGGATCAAAGCCACTGATGTCACACTATCAGTGAACAGCACAGGCTACGGCTGGGAAGGTCCTTCACTTCTCTGCATTGTGTGTGTGTGTGTGTGTGTCTGTGAGAACTAGCAGGTTCCTATTGGACCCAAGCAGGGGCAAAACCCTCAGCAGAAATACTTAAATAAATGAATAAAATAAATTATTCATAAATGAAGGAAAATTACATTAAAAAGCATAGTGGCGGAGGTGGAAGCAGTATAAACCAAAGGTGGCAATATATAAATAATACTTGCTTTTAGATCCAACATATAGATACATATTAGGCATGGACACTCCTCTGTCCATCCGTGCTGGTGGACCCGGACCATCACGGATGAGCTACAGAGCAGAGCACACACGTGATGGGGAAAATCAAAATTCATGACAAGCTAAAAAATGAAGTCCTGTTCAATCCAGTCAGGTGACATCCTGAGATATTATTAGAAACAAGAAACAATCCTAACAGAAAAGCTTGGTTTGTTTCAATGTAGTTTAGATGTCCTCGCGTATAAAGTAGAACTTAACTTTTCACAAATACATTATGTGTTGCTTCTTGCCGCTGATAGAAAGATTTCTCAGTTTCAGTCATGGCCGCTGGTTGGATTGAACAGGGGTTCAACATGACCGGATGGCTACAGTGCTACTAATTTTAGTGAAGGCTTGAAGCTGAGAGACAGGGTTGTGCAGTGGGCTCCCCCCAGCACATCCTGAGACAGACAGGAGCCAGGCAGGGCGGGGGGGCAAGGCGGGGGGGGCAGGGCGAGGGGGCAGGGCAAGGGCGCAGGGGTGATAACACCTCAGGATGGGGGGGCACACAGGTACAGGCAGCCTCAGGTGAATACAGCCTCAGGTACAGGCAGCAGCAGAACGTGTCTCACATACCTTAAAGTCTGGAAGAGAAAAGTAGGAGGAGGCTGTCAGACACACCTGGGAATAATTTTGATCATCACAGCAGACAGTGTCCACATCCTGGATGTGTACCACAGTCGGGGGGAGGGGGGGGGATGTTTACCTCTACTGTCTCCAGAGACGTCTCCAGAGCTGTTGTACTGGCTGAACTCAGAGGACTGGGGCTGTGAACGTGGAGAAACACCAGGGTTAGTAACATCAGAGTCCAACTGCACATGCCTTCTGGGCGCTGCTACAGAGACATGCATTTCCTGGAATCACAGAAGCTCTCAAGGGTTCATGTAGGTTTAGGGAAGTCTATGATTTGTTCAAGGTGGTCAGAGGTGATTTATGGTAGTCTATAGTGATTTAAGGAGGTCTATGGGAGGTCTGTGTTGGGTGATAGGGATGCAGTGAGCTTACCCGGTGCAGTCCGTTGCGACCGTAGCCTGGCAAGGAGGACGCTCTGCAGGTGGGCGAGCTGGGATCTGAGGAACACATGAGGAACACATGAGGAACACATGAGAAACACATGAGGAACACATGAGGAACACATAAAGAACACAAAGAACACATGAGGAACACATGAGGAACACATGAGGAACATATGAGGAACACATGAAGACTTTTCTGACAGTTTCTCCTAAAGAACGTTGGCTAAGTTGTGGAGAGCTTTCGGAAAATCCACAAAACATAGCGTTACATGTTTCAGATACGCTCAGACAAACACCAAGCTCCAGATGTGGATGTGAGTTGTTCCCGTTTGAGACGGCTCCCGTTGGGGAGAGAGGGTTAGGGTTACCGTTGGTGCTGTTGGTGTGCTGGGGGTCGGAGCACTGGGCTGGGGGACCCTGACGACCACGGTTCCTCTCTCTCTCCATTTCCTCTTTCAGAATCAGCTTCCCCAGACCTGACTGGATCTGTGCAGAGAAGCCAGAAGAGAACAGTCCGTATATTTATGGATACCATCAGTACCATCCCCAGTACCATCCCCAGTACCGTCCCCAGTACCGTCCCCAGTACCGTCCCAAACTGAACTTGACACGTCCCAAAATGTCAATTCTTGTGTTTTTGCATTTTGACATGGGTCTAGGTTAATTGCAACACTATCTAAGTAACCATACAGTCGTGGGGCTCAAATGTCTGAATTTCAATGTGAATACATACACAATAGAATACGTTTGTCTTGCTTGTTTCATGGTGGGGCTAACACAATTCACGGTGTTCCTGTAAGTAAAAACGTTTCTGAAGGTTTTAAAAAAGTGTGGGAAAAATAAATGTGAACAAAAAATGAGCTTGAATCTTTCACATTTTGATTTCGGGCCCTGGGTGGAGATGGGAGTGGGTGTAGTGGTGGAGGTGGGATGGGTGGAGGTGGGAGTAGCTCATGTTCCTGACACCAGGACATGTATGACATGTTTATGTCATGTTTATGTAGCGGTTGTTAGTACTCCTCGTGCGTTGTGTCTGTGTATGCAACAGACGTGGTCTTGCAAGTTCTGTCAGAGTTTTCCGTACCTTGTTATCCTTCACCAAAATCAAATACACCATCTCTGACTTCCCAAGCGCAACCACCACCAGCTACGCCAAAGAAAAGCTAGCTCTTCATTGACGCAGGTGGCCTGCTACATACTTGAGGAGTGAGTTTCACCGATTCACACCGGTTACATTTACATTCATGTTGCCTGGCAGGTTGTTTTTGTTATGATGATAGTCATGTTCCCACCTTGCTGAGATGTTCCTCCTGCATCTGACGTCTTTTCTGATACTCCTCGTCTTCCTCGTCCCGTGACTGGCCCCGCCCCTCTGACCCTTCCCAGCAAGAAGCAGCGACACAAGGTCAGTCATGTGACTGTGAGGAGCATCGGTGATTGGTTAAGGTCACGGTCATCATAGCTACCAAAGCTTGATCCCGTTTTGACTCATTTGATTGAAGCACGAAGGAGAATGATCTTAACCAGCAGGGCTCAAAATGAGATCACATATCTGTGGCCTGGATATAAATGTTAGATAACCATTCAAACTAGAATGAATCATCCATCCCATGTGGGAGGAGAGTTAATCTGATCACAGGAATACTGTGCTAGTGGACTTCCCAGAGTAGCAGGTTTCAGATAAGGTGTCACAGTGAACAAACTCATTTGGAGCCCTTGACTGGCATGATATGAAGGGTAAACAACTGTGTTCTGTTTGAAGTCACAATGTCATATTTTATCATATTTTCATATTCATATCATATTTTGCCATATTTTATACAGTTTAATCACATGAATAAATGTCTTAAAAGGGCCTATATTAATATTTAGCTGAAATATTAACTGGAGATTCAAATCTTTAGAGTTTTTGTTCTTTACAAACAAGCCTTGAAAAAGGCTTTTGCTATTTAAAGATTTAGTGAAGGTTTCTGTCACTCTCACTGGTGTGAAGCCAATCTTTGTTTCACCAATCAGCTTGCATCACTACAGAAAAAGTGTCTGAGAGCTAACAAGACAAAGCAAGATAACAGCTGCATGTGGAGTTCAGTGCTACAGAGGGTGTCAGAGGGTGTTGGTGAGGCAGAGACTTCCTGGTGTGTCTCCAGGGGCATGTCCTGAGGAGGAAGTGGGAGGAGCCTACCTAGGGCAGCAAGCGAGGGAGGGCAGGGCCAGTAGTCAGTCTCGATCTTTGGTGTTTCGTCTGGGCGGGGGGTTCGGGCAGCGGGGAACTTGGCAGATTTGATGATGTCATCAGCGGACTTGCTCTGAGCTACCATGGCAGCTGAATCTGGATTGGGGGAGCTGGTCCGTCAGTGATTGGTCGTCAGTGGGAATAGCATGGTGGTTGCCAGTCAGGTAACAGATACACCTCTGATTGAATTTGGGGTATTTTTATTTTTGTTCGGTTTATAAATAAAAAAGTCACAATTTGTCAGATTTTCATTGGCAGAGGAACTTAAAATTCTGTAAAAATTTTATGAATTTCACTGTTGTCTTACGACCAGGCAACCACTCAACAACACACCAGATGACATAAACTCAGGTATAATAAAACTGTTATGTCACTGAAGAAACTTTGAATCTGTTTGATAAAGTATTATTTGTCTTCGCATATCACGAATTATCCGTGTTTTTATAGGTCAGGGTCAAGACCGTGTGATCAGCGTCAGACACGAAGGAAAGAGAGGCAGGAAGTAGGTGGAACTAGCCACATGAGGAGATGAGGCTAGTTAATACTGAGGCTACATTAAGGCTAGCTAAATTAATTAGTTAGCATTGTATTAGCATAGCCATGTGTTTGTTCAAAGTGTTCCTATGAAGCGTACTATCATAATTATCATTATTATTATTATTGCTATCATCATTAACATTATTATTATTATTATTGTTAGGACTGCACTGAGAGTAGAAGTAGGAAATTAAGTAGAGCAGAGGTGATGACTTCAAACAGTACTTACATGGGAGCATGGGTAGGGAACACACCAGTCATAAACCATGTTAACATGGTTTGAAGTTCACACACGACAACAAACAAATATGGGATCAGAAGATTAGCATGTACCTATATTAGTATACAGTCTTATGCATCAAGCATCCTGCATCATATTACACATCACATTTAGATGTACCAGTTAGTCCCTCCAAAACACACCAAACATGTGGACCAATAATATAATTTTAACTACATTAAATTCACTTTTATTATGCCCACATGACATTCCCAACACTGTACAACACAAACAGTATTGAACATGTCCTGTTAAGAGCAATAGATATTTCATCTTGTCATCGATGTGTTTAATTATCCAACTGATCCAGCTACCAGGTTAGGGAGTAAGAGGACATACCATGCTGCTTGTAAATAGGAGGCTTCTTGTACATGTTGATGCCCTGATCTGTGGATGAGAGTGAGTGGGGGGTCAGTGGCCTCCCATGGCTCATGGACACAAGGCTCAACCCAACACAGATGCCAGATCCAAGTTTGATGTTCAAAATAACTAAAGCTCAATAACGGAACAGAATGAAAATCTGTGGAGAGATGTGGAGAGGGAGAGAGATGTGGAGAGAGAGAGATGTGGAGAGAGAGATAGATGTGGAGAGAGAGAGAGAGATGTGGAGAGAGAGAGAGAGAGAGAGATGTGGAGGGAGAGAGAGAGATGTGGAGAGAGAGAGAGATGTGGAGGGAGAGAGATGTGGAGGGAGAGAGATGTGGAGAGGCAGAGAGATGTGGAGAGGGAGAGAGATGTGGAGAGAGAGATGTGGAAAGAGAGAGAGATGTGGAGAGAGAGAGATGTGGAGAGAGAGAGATGTGGAGAGGGAGAGAGAGAGATGTGGAGATGGAGAGATGTGGAGAGAGAGAGAGATGTGGAGGGAGATGTGGAGATGGAGAGATGTGGAGAGATGTGGAGAGGGAGGGAGATGTGGAGGGAGAGAGATGTGGAGATGGAGAGATGTGGAGAGAGAGAGATGTGGAGAGAGAGCTGTGTAGAGAGAAAGAGATGTGGAGAGGGGGGTTGACAAATGGACAAAACAAATTAAGAAAAAAAGAAAAAAGGTCAGAAGGGGGTGAGTTTTGGATTCTTAGGTGCGCAGCGATTAGCGTTTGGCCAGTCCATGTCCTACCTGGGACGTGGAAATGTTTAGTGTTGAGAGAGAGGGTTGGGGTGGCGGGCCGAGAGAGGGGGGAGCTGCGGCCGCTTGACAGCTCAGTGCCTCCACACAAGAAGAAGAACACACAAGAAGAAGAGGAAGACAGGAAGCAGAACACACAAGAAGAAGAGGAGGACAGGAAGGACAACCACAGAGGCAGAAGAAGAAGAATGTTGAAATAAATCCTCCAATCGGAGAATGAGCGAATGTCTCAGAGGTGAGGATGGGGGGATAGACCGACAGATGGAGAGATTGACCGACAGATGGAGGGATGGTGAGCTGACATCTGGGAGCCAAGGAGCGTCTTGTGGGGTCACACAGCATCCGCTAGGAGACCAGCATGCCACCAGACACACATGGCACGCATGCAACAGGGGCAATATGTTTTTTAAACTAAAATAATTTAATGTAGTCATTTCCAGAAAGGCTTATTCATCTGAATAAGGGAAAGTGAGGGAGTCAGTAAGACTCACATACCCATGAGGAAACGACAAAAAAACATGTATATGTTTGTTGGTAGAATCTCAGGCAGAAAAATGAGCTAGTGCTGGAAGGAGGCAGGCACAGAGGTTAGACACTGAACAAGGGCACATCCTCAGACAGGCACATCCTCAGACAGGCACATCCTCAGACAGACACATCCTCAGACAGGCACATCCTCAGACAGGCACATCCTCAGACAGGCACAGACCCAAGACCACAGGGCGGGTTAGCAACCGGACTGGCCCAGACATACCTACGTAGAAAGAGTCTGGAAGAATCAGAGGGCAGGTGGGTTAGCCAGATCGCCACACAGGACAGAGGAAACAACGTTGGTGTCACAGCCAGGCAGACAGCTGCTTACTGGCTCAATATCTGACCACCGAAACAGCTTTCTAGAAAGCCTACTGTGAATACACCTTGTAAATTGTCACCTTCCAAAACTAACTTCGAGGCTTCACATATTAAGCAGTCTGTGCGGCTTCACCAACAACTGGTGTTAAGCAGTCAGCCTGAGGTGTTGAGCGTAGTAATGTTTGGGGGGAGACGGGTGAGCCGGAGGGAGTGGGGGGGAGGAGGGGGCGGGGCTTACCTTTGGTGTGAGGGAGGAAATGGTGACGGAAAGGGGAAGTGGGACGGGTGTCATTAGGACCAGAACGCAAACAGGAAGTTAGCTTCAGTATGCCTGCCAGCAGCTCCCAGGAAGAAGAGGAAGAGGAGGAAGAGGAGGAAGAGGAGAGCGATCCCAGGAAAAGAAAGGAGGAGGGATGTCAGAATAGAGGATGAGGGGAGAAACATCCTTGTCTGTGCAGAGGAAGGCAGCGAGACAGAGGCCCTGCTTAACCCTGACCTAACCCTAACCCTGCTTAAGGGAAGAACACACACTCTTCCCCTCATGGACTATAGCATGCGAACAGACAAAAACAGACACAATTGCCAAAACTCTTGACCCGTATCCTTGTAAAAGAGTTATTAGATGTGAGCAAAGATTCACCTGGTCGATGGAAGTGTTGTGGCGACCGTGACAGTGTTGGAGTGTAGTTATGGCGATTGTAGTCGGTGGGGGACCCGATGGATCCTTGGCTAGTGGATCTCTGCATGATGCGCTCTCTCATGTCATAGCAACCCTTCATAGCAACCAGACACCAACAATCAACATCCGTCATAACAACCAGACACCAGAGGCCTGTTCCATAAAGGCCGCTCAAAAAAGCTGGACTTAAAATCCCAAACCAGACTTGAATTAGTTTAATTATTCAAGCGGGGCTAAATCGGTTCCATAAAGGCTAATTTCAGCTCACGCAATCCTACTAATTCAAGTTAGATTTAAGTAGTCAAGCTAAATTGACATTTTTTTAGATTGTTTTAAATAAATAGCCTATTAATCAATACATTACCCAGCAGCCTAACTTTTTAACATGGTTGTTGTGTCGGGAAAATGGAGGATAGATGTAGCCTATAGATTAAGGTTTGTTTTGAAATTGTAGGCTACTGTTAACAATTATATTGCTATGATAATTATACTCTGATAATTTAGATTGAGATAGGCCTATGCCTGATGCCTAAACATTTGAAATCACAAACTACCATACAGTATAGCCATACGTTTGACGTGGCTATATTGTGTATCAAATCATTGTTTAACATTGTTTAATGCGTTAGGCTAAATGTTGTAGCTTATGTAGGCTATTCAAGTTGATTTTCTATAAATGTAGCCTATATATTGAACTGATGAGAATTAGAAAATGAGAATGTCCTTGGTAAATCATTGTTTTCCCGTTGGGTCAGTGTTACAGGAACGTCTGGTTAAGCAACAACACGGTCTAAGCCTGACAGTTAGCCTGCCCCGGACCAGGCTAGTTTATAAGCATATGTAAGCAAGTTACCATAGTAACTGAGTTCGAACTACGTTGAGCTAGCTTTAAGGAACCGAATGAACTAGAAATGAGTCTGACTAACTGACATAAGTCTGGATTATTCGGTAAACTCGCTTCATGGAATAGGCCTCAGAGGTCACAGAGACGCACAACAAACACAGAGAAAACTACAATAAGTTCCAACATCTCCTAATGTGTCATAATGTGTCCTAATGTGTCCTCATATGTCCTCATACGTCCCAACATCTCCTAATGTGTCCTCATATGTCCTAATGTGTCATAATGTGTCATAATATGTCCCAACATCTCCTAATGTGTCCTAATGTGTCCCAACATCTACTAATATGCCCTAATGTGTCCCACCACATTCCAACCAGGATGTGACCTACCTCAGCTGAGGGAGACATGGTCCTCGGTGACTAGAGAAGAGAAACAACATGTTACTGGACTAGTAAACGAGTGGACCTGGAAGAGCGGAGGCAGGGAGGATGGAGGGGAGGCTGAGGAGGAGCAGGGTTAGCATCCGCAGTCCTGCTGGAGGGCAGCACTAAGGTTCTGAAGACAGGATGGGTAGAAGGTGAAGAAGTACTGTAGAGAACATGCACCTGCGTACGCACGCAGTACTGTAAACACACAATCGTACACACAGTGCTATTTCCATTCAGAATGCTCATGTCAGATACACGGATCCTGTCAGTCAAAGCAGTGCCATAGTTTGTGGTTAAAGACAAACAGAAGCAGAGAAGCCTCTGGAGGGAGGACCCTTCAACACCCAAAACACCCACTCAGAGTTACACACACCAGCTACAGAGGAGAGCCCTGATTGGTCAAGCAGAGGCGTGAGGTCAGAGCAACTTACGATGTCCTCAAGCAGAGGGGAGGGCTCAGAAGGCAAGGACTGGGGCTGGGGGTGAAGAGCAGTGATGAGTCACTAGATGAGCACTGTTACTGTACTGTGTGTTACTGTATTACTATGATTTACAGTGAATCAGTTGATTCTATGAATTATTGATAGTACTAACAGTGATAGTACTAACAGTGATAGTACTGTATTGTTAGTTGCTTCAGCACATGCTAAATACTCAACAGTTGTTTTCTTCAGGTCAACATATGACATAGGTACATATGTTGTAATTGCTAAATGTCGTTATTGTGGTGGTTATAGTTGAGGAGGACCAAAGGTCCCAGGACTAACTTACTGTCTCAGTGCGTCTGGGCACGCTGACGCTAGCAGCTCTCTGGTGCTACAACACAGTCAAGGTCACTGGTTAGATCCGTACAACACAGTCAAGGTCACTGGTTAGATCCGTACAACACAGTCAAGGTCACTGGTTAGATCCGTACAACACAGTCAAGGTCACTGGTTAGATCCGTACAACACAGTCAAAGTCACTGGTTAGATCCGTACAACACAGTCAAGGTCACTGGTTAGATCCGTACAACATAGTCAAGGTCACTGGTTAGATCCGTACAACATAGTCGAGGTCACTGGTTAGATCCGTACAACACAGTCAAGGTCACTGGTTAGATCCGTACAACACAGTCGAGGTCACTGGTTAGATCCGTACAACACAGTCAAGGTCACTGGTTAGATCCGTACAACATAGTCAAGGTCACTGGTTAGATCCGTACTACACAGTCGAGGTCACTGGTTAGATCCGTACAACACAGTCGAGGTCACTGGTTAGATCCATACAACACAGTCAAGGTCACTGGTTAGATCCGTACAACACAGTCGAGGTCACTGGTTAAGTAGGATGAATAGACCCTACACTCAACAGCATTGTACTTCAGTAGGTATATAAATAATACAAGTCTTTTGATAAGATTGGATTTTTAGTTTTGAGTTTAGATTATGGATGTAATTGTTTACCACCATCACCATCCTCTTCCTGTGTGGCGCTATTACCATGCAGTGTAAGATGACTGTGTACTCATGTAGAGCGCATGGGATGACCGACCAGGTGTCTGAGCATTTCTGGTTGTGGGGAGTGGGATTGGCTTGTTCTCCACCTAGTAACTCCAGAACCCTGCATCTGGTACACCTTGTAACTCCAGAACCCTGCATCTGGTACACCTAGTAACTCCAGAACCCTGCATCTGGTACACCTTGTAACTCCAGAACCCTGCATCTGGTACACCTAGTAACTCCAGAACCCTGCATCTGGTACACCTTGTAACTCCAGAAGCCTGCATCTGGTACACTTAGTAACTCCAGAACCCTGCATCTGGTACACCTAGGAACTCCAGAACCCTGCATCTGGTATACCTTGTAACTCCAGAACCCTGCATCTGGTACACCTAGTAACTCCAGAAACACCTAGTTTCATTGAGAACCTCCAAGATTACTCCAGAACCACCCAGATTGTTCCAGAACATAAGCTGAACATCCGAAACGTGGACATGTCCAGATGTTCCTGGTAGTCAAAACAATGTGTGCATATTGTCCCAAAAAATCTTAATATGTCCTTACACCAGGGGTGAAAGTAAGCCGGTACTGGCCGGTACGCCGTACCGGGAAGAAATTACGACACACGCACAGGCCCGTCGCTACAAGGCAAGCAAAACAAGCAATTGCTTGGGGCCCCAAGACAATGACTGGTTAAGAATGAAATGCAACGACAAACTGTGTGAGCGCCCCTTTGATAGTCAATGCAGTAAAGTGCAATGACACTGTTATCGGGATCCCCCTCAAGGGGCCCCTCTCATGATCTGTGCTGCTGGCAAAATACAAAATCTCGTCGGTCAGCAGTCATCATGAAGCGTAATTATCAAAAACAGATACAGGTGGGTTAAACAGTGATATTAGAGTTATAAGAAGTCCTAGTGAATGCTTGATAAGTAGACTATAATACAGTAAATAAACAAATAAATAAATAATAAATAATTAGGCTAAGTGAAATTTTCGGCATTAAACCTGTATCATAGTACCACCAAGAAATAAAAACTACTTTCACCCCTGCCTTACACTGAATGCAATGTGCTTCAACATATATACATTTTATTTATTTTTTCTTATCAATATCAATTGGTTTTATTCCAGACCCAGTGGAGTAGAGAGTGTGCCTGCAGGGCCTTTACCTCGATAGGGCTGAGCCTGTCCTGTCTATCTCCTCGGGGCTGCAGCGTGGAGGACGAGGGTTGGACTGCCTCGTACGAGATCATGTCAGGACGCTCTATATCATAAATGGCCTTCACTCTGGGGATGGCTGCTAATGCCCTGTAATCAATGATCTCATCATCTACTTTAGCCTGGAGGAACAGGAGAGAACGGGGGGAGGGATGGAGAGGAGGAGTGGAGAGAGGGATGGGGGGAGAGGAGGGAAGTAGAGGAGAGAGGTAGGGCATGAACACAAGGTGAACAGGGGAGAGACTAGTTCAGGACAAAGGACAGGGTTCAAAGGCCACATCACATATGAGGAAAACACCACATCACAGCACTGTAGGAAGACAGGAACTGCTGGTCAGAGGGGGAGGGGGGGGCAGGAACCGCTGGTCAGAAGGGGAGGGGGGGGGCAGGAACCGCTGGTCCGAGGGGGAGGGGGGGGGTCAGGAGCCGCTGGTCAGAGGGGGAGGGGGGGGCAGGAGCCGCTGGTCAGAGGGGGAGGGGGGGGGCAACACAGCAGGGCACCATGGAGCAGCTTGATCTCTGTTGCAGGTTCAGGATCCGTAACAATTTGAGGCACTTCAAAGATCAAAACCTTTCTTCTACTTAATCTGCAAACTCAGAGATGTGAAGTGTTTTGGTCCCAGCCCCAGCCTGCGTGCTGTCTGATAGGAGAACCCACCCACTGCATGATGGAGCCTCCACACTTAAGCTAGTTTGATTTATCTGACCATTCTAGCCTAGTCTACAGTCTCCAGTCACCAGCAGTGATGGCTATCTAAGCACCCTCTCCTCTGGTTGGCCTAGCACGGGTGTGTCTTTGGTTCAGTCCCAGCACATACATACAGTCCAGACCTCCCACAAAAAGATCATGCCCTAAAATTTTCCAACAGCCTCTTCGATCCCCAGCCCTACTGTGTCATTGGCTGGTAGTGGTGTGAACCAGGAAGTAGGATAAATATGGCTCAATGGTGGAGCGATTTGACTGCATATCAAGAGGTTGCAGGTTCAAATCCCCCCTATCCCTGTACGTTGCTGGATAGTGCCTGCTGAATGAGGACATGATGGTGTTTATCTGGCGTTACTCACGTAGATGGTGTTTCCAGGAGCCCCAGGGAGGCAGGAGCCTGGTCTGAAGCTGATGCTCTCAGAGGAGCACCTGGTGGGCTGGAGGAGACACACACCTGGTCACACACACACACCTGTGGTACTGGGCATCCACATCCACACAGCATGCATGCTGACAGTGCTCATGAGTGGCAGCTCATGCTAAGGGGCGTCCCAGCTGGGAAGCAGAACCAGCCTGGCATGGCAGAACCAGCCTGGCATGGCAGAGCAGCATGAACCATGCTGCCAGGAAACACAGGAGGCATGAAGACTAGAGAAGCCGAGGGTGACACCGGAGACTCTGCTGACTGGTGGAGGTTGTCCAGGAGAGACAGAGGCTGACAAGCCCGGCCCTGATCCCCAGGGGGGCTGAGAGGAAACACACACAGGACAGGAAGTCTACAGCCACACTACAAGGATGCTTGTACTTTCTATCTATCTCTATGTCGATTTGGATACAAGCGTCTGCCAAATGAATGAAAAGTAAATGTCGATGTATTTCTGTGTCTCTTGTCTGAAGATCAGACCTTGAAGTGTAGCCGGTATTATAAAGGAAGGGTAGCATGGCTTTGAGGTGGAGATGGCCCCTTAAGTGGAACGATGAACAAAATATCCAGGATGGTGACAGCATGGTGAAGGCAGAGATGAGGAGTTTAAGCCCCATGGGCTAAGTTTTATTAGCCCACCCCAAATATATATATATTTTTTTTTTTACCTTTTTTGGTATTTTGCCCCCAGACCCCCCTTGTTTTGCTGGGTCACAGACAAAATAGTTTTATCTAGGGCCTTAGCCCCCCCAAAAGTGGGAACCTAGATTTGCCCCTGTTAAGCACCAGAGGCTGAATACAGTACCTGCCTTTCTGATTGGTACTGGGAGTTGACTAAAGAGGGGAGGGGCTGTGGACAGAAGGAAGAATATGTCATTGGCCATTTCAAACACGTAAGCCCCGCCCCAACCTCCAAGAAGGAGTCAAAGTCTGACTGGCAGTCTCAGTTTTACGGTTGGTCAGAAACCCATTCCAGCATGTCTGATGCATCCTGGCTTCACCTGATCCTGACTTCTGTTAGTGTTGAACAGCGGCACACTACAGCAAAGTATCAGCACAGTATCAGCAGGGTTAACAAGCGGCCCTGTGTTTCTATGAGGGTGCAGAATCTCTACCTGCGTATGTCTACCACACGTGCTCAAACAAGCACACTGTGTCCGGTGTGTGTGGCAGAACACAAGCACACTGCCAGCTACCCTCTTGCTTCCTGAATGTGTGAAGCAAAGGAAGGTTGCTGAGATAGATCGGTGAGGGTTCAGAGCAGGCCACTCAGGGGTCAGCACACACCTCAGGCTTTCTCACAGTTCTAGCCGGGACGTGAGGCAGAGGGAAGAAGAAGTTGAGAGGAGAGGGCCTGGAGGATGGCCGCTGCTGGGTCTGGGAAAAAGAAACCTCCTCAGAACCACCACATGGATGTGTAACCCTGGTGTGATGGGTGTGTATCCAGGTGTGATGGATGTGTATCCAGGTGTGATGGGTGTGTATCCAGGTGTGATGGATGTGTAACCCAGGTGTGATGGGTGTGTATCCAGGTGTGATGGGTGTGTATCCAGGTGTGATGGATGTGTAACCCAGGTGTGATGGGTGTGTATCCAGGTGTGATGGATGTGTAACCCAGGTGTGATGGGTGTGTATCCAGGTGTGATGGATGTGTATCCAGGTGTGATGGGCGTGTATCCAGGTGTGATGGATGTGTAACCCTGGTGTGATGGATGTGTATCCAGGTGGGATGGATGTGTATCCAGGTGGGATGGATGTGTATCCAGGTGTGATGGATGTGTATCCAGGTGTGATGCAGA